>NC_135258.1:21966167-22275053 GCF_964204865.1 Styela clava | reverse complement strand
AAACGATCGTTATGTCCACTACGTGTCCAAAAAGCAGCATCAGGTAGACATAGAAAGAAGAGCGTCAAAATTTACCAATGGAAAAAGCCCACAGAGTACGGAAACATTCAGAACTGGGCGCAATAAAAACCAGCTGAGGAAAAATTTGACATGTTAATGAATGAAAAAATAATATAGAAAAACACTGGAAGAGGAAAGCACTGAAAATAGAAACCAGCGGAGGTTTATTTTAGCCTGCAACTGTTTTTGCACAAAAATCATGAAAAATAGTCGTGATTCTGCCCCGAATTTAGTAATGGAAAAATACTGAAAGTCTTAGGGTTGCCGTATCGTGCTTATTTCTAAGATTTGTGCTTATTTTCTAGCCTATGCGTCTTATAAAGTTACGATGTGCTTATTTCTGAGAAAAGTGCTTATTTTTGAGTTACTTGCTTATTTTGTCTTAGAACATGGAAGACTCGTTTTTGTTTTGCGTACAAAGCTTCCGTAGAAATGACGGACTCTGTTTATCATTATTCGCGCTTTGCTGTGTTATTATTGTGACGTTTCAATTATCCACCTATTACCGTGACCTCATGTCTTGGACTCTCTCACTCTCAGCGCGAACTGTTTCTGTTAACGGCAAGGTTTGCAGTATCACCAGGCAAACTGTGACACAGTTACAATAGTTGCTGTTAGTGTTTAGGGATACTGTTTTTAGGAACAAACCATATTTTAGACAATGAGTAAGCATTAGTTAGTTCCTTTTCGAATATAAAGAAATTTGCTAATGTCAAACAGTCGAAAGGCTAAGAGCTATGCGGTTACGGCCCGCGTAACGATTTAAAATGGCACGCCGAACGTAAGGGAAATAGTTTAACGGGTGAACTTTAACCGTAAATAAATACTAATACCTTTAAAACTTTATGTTTTTACGTTTTAGATACCAGCAATTATTACATCATTATCACAGTTTAAGCACGTGCATATTCGTAACAATTCAAGCGATTTGTCTTCCTTGCCAACAAAATATTCCAGTTCTGAAGAAATACAACACTAGGCGCCCTTTTTTTTAAATTTAATTCATCGCTAAATTCATACAAAAGTCAAACATGTTAAAAAAAATGTCAAATGAAAGTGAATCCACATTATTGGCCAGTTATATTGTAGCCCACGACATCGCTAAAAAGAATCGCCCGTTTGTCGAAAGGGAATTTTTTCGCGAATGTATGCTGCAAGTTTTGGAAGTCATTTCTCCTGATATAAAAAGTAAATTTTCCAGCATCAGTCTTTCTAACAACACAATTATGAACCTTAAAAAATCAAAACTTCGGTCCAGACTGACAGATAATCACTGAACCCCAGCCGTACAGTCGTGGCCTTTTTTACGCTCCCCTTTTCTACCCCCTAACAAAATAGTAATTATATTTTGACACCCGTGCTTATTTTTGGCTCTCAGTAGATGGCAACCCTGTTTATATAAGACAATAACATAGAAAACACCAGTCTGACTTGCTTAGGGCACATACAAAACACAATCCGGCCCTGATATTAAAGGCTTTCCACGAATATTTTGTTCCACGAACACGACGATAAAAATTACTTTTTTGTTCTCGTGCAAAATTGTGAGTTCAGTGTGAAAAACAAGTTAGTATATTATATTTATCGACGACGAGATGATAAAAATAATTTCTTGATTGAAAAGCGGCATTATAAAATATTAAAACCTAAAACGGAACGGACATAAGTTTTGTTCTAGCAATCTCGAGGCAGTTTTGATAAATAATGATTTTCTATAGTCGTAAGTCGACTCAACCACAGTTACATCCAACACAATTAAACCAATAAACAATGAATGCATCGGTCATGAACTGCTCAATTATAAATTGTACTCATTGATATCTTTACGCCGACCTTGGGATTTTCGGAATGGCGATATTTTGCTTAAAAATAATCTTGAGGGCTGAAAAAACAACACAAATTTAACGAATCAAAATATCGCGAAAATATGATTTCAATCTATTTAAGCTGTCAGTTTAGCACGTGTTTGATGTCATTTTAGAATAATAATATTTCATTTATGGTAACAGTATTCTCAACTCAAAGGCGAGTAACAATGAACACATTTGAATAAATCTGACAAGACATTATAAATGTTCGCATCGGCCACGGATTGAATATTTTATGGAACGGAAAACTTGTTACCCGTTTAAAATGTCTTTTTTCAACGAGTGGCCTAATTGCGAAGAATGTTGCGCGGTAATTTTCAATTCCAAATTTTAAACCGGCTCTCTATTTAAAAATCCTGGCTGCGCTGCTGCTTATAGATAATGTCATATATATAATTGAATTGCCGCAGTGTTATCATAATTTGACGCCACAGTTGTCAAATTTCATTAATGTTGTTATTGCTTCTTTGGACAGTTACAAAATTAGCGAGTCAGTAATCGATTAGTTTGTGGAGTCCCTAGGTTTCTCAAAGTTGCGATGTGCTTATTTCTAAGAAAGGTGCTTATTTTTGAGTTACTTGCTTATTTTGTCTTAGAAACATGGAAGACTCGTTTTTGTTTTTCGTAATCGAAAGAAAACGAAAATCGATCAGCGGGATGGCTGGCCTATGAGGATGCCAAGTATGAGTACTTACAAGTATTCGATTCTTATCCGATTCCTAAATTTTCGAATCCGATTCTCGATTCCGAATCTCGATTCCACGACATATTACCGAAAAAATATACCCACCCAAGCAATACCATATGAAATCAAGCAAGACAGCGATGTTCAAATTCTGGACGGACAAGAAGGCCGAAACTAAGTAGTATGGGTATCCAATCTGCCACATGAGACAAAACCGCACAAAAAAAAAACGAATTCCTCAGAACTCACAGAAATTTTTAAAATAAATAAACGGTAAAACCTACTAGCGATATTTATAATATATATATTATATATAGTGAAGTTTGCGGTGTCGTAGCAACTCAACATAGCAGTGAAGCAGTTTATACATATATATATGTGAAGAAATTGCCACAAAACGTTACACATTATTTGCAATCCAAGTTTCAAACTCGAGAATCGATTCCGGTGCATCGGAATCGATTCTAGTCGATTCCGCGAAGAATCGATTCTGTAATCGAATCCGGACTCGATTCCGCCATCCCTACTGGCCTATAGCGATCAGGGCGAGATCATCGAAGCTCAGCGATAGAGAAGAAATCAGCATGCAGCAGCAGAACCTCAGGGCGGAAGATAGGAATGGTAAGTACGGAAACATTCAGAACTGTATGGGTAAGTGGTAAGTAGGATAATGTTATGAGTAAAGAGATCTCAATAAGAATCAGCTGAGGAAAAATTCGAGATGTAATGAAAAAATAATATAGAAAAACACTGGAGAACAGGAGGAAAGCACTGAAAATAGAAACCTGCAGCACCAGGTAGACAGCGAGATAGAAAGATGAGCGACAAAATTTACCAATGGAAAAAGCCCACAGAGTACGGAAACATTCAGAACTGGGCGCAATAAAAATCAGCTGAGGGAAAATTTGAGATGTAATGAAAAAATAATATAGAAAAACACTGGAACAGGAAAGCACTGAAAATAGAAACCAGCGGAGATTTATTTTAGCCTGCAACTGTTTTTGCACAAAAATCATGAAAAATAGTCGTAATTCTGCCCCGAATTTAGTAATGGAAAAATACTGAAAGTCTTAGGGTTGCCATATCGTGCTTATTTCTAAGATTTGTGCTTATTTTCTAGCCTGCGTCTTATAAAGTTACGATGTGCTTATTTCTAAGAAAAGTGCTTATTTTTGAGTTTCATTGCTTATTTTGTCTTAGAAACATGGAAGACTCGTTTTTGTTTTGCGTACAAAGCTTCCGTAGAAATGACGGACTCTGTTTATCATTATTCGCGTTTTGCTGTGTTATTATTGTGACGTACAATTATCCACCTTTTACCGTGACCTCATGTCTTGGACTCTCTCACTCTCAGCTAGGGATGGCGGAATCGAGTCCGGATTCGATTACAAAATCGATTCTTCGCGGAATCGACTAGAATCGATTCCGATGCACCGGAATCGATTCTCGAGTTTGAAACTTGGATTGCAAACAATGTGTAACGTTTTGTGGCAATTTCTTCACATATATATATATGTATAAACTGCTTCACTGCTATGTTGAGTTGCTACGACACCGCAAACTTAACTATATATAATATATATATTATAAATATCGCTAGTAGGCTTTAACGTTTATTTATTTTAAAAATCTCTGTGAGTTCTGAGGGATTCGTTTTTTTTGTGCGGTTTTGTCTCATGTGGCAGATTGGATACCCATACTACGGTAGTTTCGGCCTTCTTGTCCGTCCAGAATTTGAACATCGCTGTCTTGCTTGATTTCATATGGTATTGCTTGGGTGGGTATATTTTTTCGGTAATATGTCGAGGAATCGAGAATCGGAATCGAAAATTTAGGAATCGGATAAAAATCGAATACTTGTAAGTACTCATACTTGGCATCCTTACTCTCAGCGCGAACTGTTTCTGTTAACGGCAAGGTTTGCAGTATTACCAGGCAAACTGTGACACAGTTACAATAATTGCTGTTAGCGTTTAGGGATACTGTTTTTTAGGAACAAACCATATTTTGGACAATGAGTAAGCATTAGTTAGTTCCTTTTCGAATATGAAGAAATTTGCTAATGTCAAACAGTCGAAAGGCTAAGAGCTATGCGGTTACGGCCCGCGTAACGATTTAAAATGGCACGCCGAACTTAAGTGAAATAGTTTAACGGGTAAACTTTAACCGTAAATAAATTCTAATACCTTTAAAACTTTATGTTTTTACGTTTTAGATACCAGCAATTGTTACATCATTATCACAGTTTAAGCACGTGCATATTCGTAACAATTCAAGCGATTTGTCTTCCTTGCCAACAAAATATTCCAGTTCTGAAGAAATACAACACTAGGCGCCATTTTTTTTTAATTTAATTCATCGCTAAATTCATACAAAAGTCAAACATGTTAAAAAAAAAAAGTCAAATGAAAGTGAATCCACATTATTGGCCAGTTATATTGTAGCCCACGACATCGCTAAAAAGAATCGCCCGTTTGTCGAAAGGGAATTTTTTCGCGAATGTATGCTGCAAGTTTTGGAAGTCATTTCTCCTGATATAAAAATTAATTTTCCAGCATCAGTCTTTCTAACAACACAATTATGAACCTTAAAAAATCAAAACTTTGGTCCAGACTGACAGATAATCACTGAACCCCAGCCGTACAGTCGTGGCCTTTTTTACGCTCCCCTTTTTTACCCCCAAAAAAATAATAATTATATTTTGACACCCGTGCTTATTTTTGGCTCTCAGTAGATGGCAACCCTGTTTATATAGGACAATAACATATAAAACACCAGTCTGACTTGCTTAGGGCATATAAAAACATAATCCGGCCCTGATATTAAAGGCTTTCCACGAATATTTTGTTCCACGAACACGACGATAAAAAATTACTTTTTTGTTCTCGTGCAAAATTGTGAGTTCAGTGTGAAAAACAAGTTAGTATATTATATTTATCGACGACGAGATGATAAAAATAATTAATAAAGAAGTGGATCCGCAACCCAAATTTCTTGATTGAAAAGCGGCATTATAAAATATTAAAACTAAAACCTAAAACGGAACGGACATAAGTTTTGTTCTAGCAATCTCGAGGCAGTTTTGATAAGTAATGATTTTCTATAGTCGTAAGTCGACTCAACCACAGTTACATCCAACACAATTAAACCAATAAACAATGAATGCATCGATCATGAACTGCTCAATTATAAATTGTACTCATTGATATTTTTACGCCGACCTTGGGATTTTCGGAATGGCGATATTTTGCTTAAAAATAATCTTGAGGGCTGAAAAAACAACACAAATTTAACGAATCAAAATATCGCGAAAATATGATTTCAATCTATTTAAGTTGTCAGTTTAGCACGTGTTTGATGTCATTTTAGAATAATAATATTTCATTTATGGTAACAGTATTCTCAACTCAAAGGCGAGAAACAATGAACACATTTGAATAAATCTGACAAGACAATATAAATGTTCGCATCGGCCACGGTTTGAATATTTTATGCAACGGAAAACCAGTTACCCGCTTAAAATGTCTTTTTTCAACGAGTGGCCTAATTGCGAAGAATGTTGCGCGGTAATTTTCGATTCCAAATTTTAAACCGGCTCTCTATTCAAAAATCCTGGCTGCGCTGCTGCTCATAGATAATGTCATATATATATATAATTGAATTGCCGCAATTTTGTCATAATTTGACGCCACAGTTGTCAAATTTCATTAATGTTGTTATTGCTTCTTTGGACAGTTACAAAATTAGCGAGTCAGTAATCGATTAGTTTGTGGAGTCCCTAGGTTTCTTTCACGGAGCCCTGAGGCTCCGCACGGAGCACTTTGAGAACCTATGGGCTAAGATAGTTCATTTTCATACAAAACTAAATATTTTATTTGGTTACCAGATGTGCGCTACGAAACTCATTTTCTGGGCGATTTCAAGGCCCCCACTGCCGATATCCATGGTAAGAATCTACAAGTATATAATAACTTACCCATAATTTTTAACGACGTCTTAGCGTAATATAACTAATAAGGGCGAAGGTTAGATAGGCTTCTCAACTCAACGCAAGATAGATTAGTAATAACTGTGATTCATCCGCACGCTAACATCTGATCAAATTTAATTCTTACGTCATGCAGAAGTCTGCCTTCATTTGTTAATGTTGCAATGTTGAAAAGTAGAGGATATAGGACAGATGTAGCACATATTTCTTGTAGTAAAAGCGTCTTTTACGTAAAACGTGCAACTTTTAGAAATGGGAACAAGTTGTTATTTGTTACTAAATTTCAAAGGAACATTTTAGAATTATTTCCAGGTAGTAGTTAACTTATGTGCGCTACGAAACTCATTTTCTAGGCGTTTTTCAGGGCGTCGTGTCGTCTCTTGGCCTATAAGCTTCTGTTTGTGTTGGTGTAGTTTTGGGCTTTACTTCTACAGCAATTCCATCAGGGACTTTTTATGGCATCCGATTTTATGAAATTAGAGTACGAAAACACGCATATCAATTACATCTAGGATGATGCGGCAAATTATTTTACGGTTCCAAAAAGTTTGGACGGAATTCCACTCTGATATTGCTGTATTTTGCTAACAGCTTTAATTAACCACATTGAAAGCACTTTTAAACTGTTCCGTAGTTATTCCAGATTTCAAGGTTTTTATTTCAAGTCTGAAAGATTTTATATTTTCACTGGCATTGTAGGCGGGAAACTAATAAAATGCAAAGTAGCATCTAGTTCTTGTATAACCCCTAAAACAGTCTGCAGATGCACTTCTGAAAGAGACAAGACGTCGCGAGAAATGAATACCAATGGACCTTTCCCCGACCTTTGAATTTTATTGTTTTGATTTTGGTCGCTCAGACAAACACTGCACATATTCAGGCTTGTGTAAGGCGATAGAGTGGTACGTTGCTCGTTTCAAAGGGCTTTTGGATGGCATTTCACTGGTGATGGCGGTAATATTCGTGCTTCCAAAGTTATAACATATTGTCAAGTGATCTATTATTAACGGTATTCCGCCTTCGCATTGCCGTTATCGTACCTCACCTAGTTCCAAAAGCCCATTTAACATACAAAAATGGAATCACTCAGAGATGGCTTTTCTATGACTTGGTTCTCCTTTGTGATATTTAAACTTATATGGTTGACGAATGTCAGAGGACTGGGAGTCCTGCGTGACTACCGGTACCGCATCCCATGGTTCATAGACTAGTAATGGGTAGCGTCCAAGTTAGGACTGAATTGGTGGGTTTAGTATAGAAACAAATGAAATACAGGGGCAGTTTAAAAAGTCTTATGAATACATTCTTGGAAACATTGCACAAACTACAGCAATCGGTAATTATGAACAGATTGTGGCGGGACTGGATTGTCCTATTTTTTATTGTTTTATATTTTATATACATTTTTTATCTAGTATTCCATATGCATGGACCTTTCCCCGACCTTTAACCCCCAGAAAAATCTTCCTATACTTTACCATTGCAAAATTTTCGGGGCTAGTTCAAGAGTGCTTTTGCAAGTTGGCGTCTGTAAAACAGGGTATATTCCATCGTTATGATTTATTCCATACAACAATCTGTTTCTAAAGGTACCGGTAAAGAATTTCAGGCTAGTCTATCACAGCCATTTCTACACTCATTTTGATTACTGCAATTAAATTAAAACTCCTAGGAAGACAGAGTGATCATTGAAATATCTGATTTATATTTAAGTTTCCAAACCGGTATTCCGATTAAGTCGTACTGTTGCAAATGAATATTTTTTCAGATACATTCATGATGGTTCAGTCGTCAATCTTGGTTCAACGCTAGATTTCAAAGCCAAGTGCTATAGATAAGTTCATAAGTGGATTGAAATAAAAGAACGAATAAAAGAATTATCAATTGAATATGGAGTCAAAAAAGCAAAACAGAAAAGAAAAGAATACAACAAAGATCAAAATGAACTTGAGGATTTGAAAAAACGCTTAGATATGGGCCAAAGAGTTCTTACCAAGTTTAATGATTTGAAGAAATCAATAGCAAAGAAGTATAAAGAAAGAGTCAAAAATAAAATGGTACAAAATCAATCTGATAATTTGGATTACAACGAAAAGTGCACCAAGCAGTGGCGGCGCTTCAATAGGGCCAACCGGGGCAATGCCCCGGTTGTTTTTTCGGTATAATAAAAAATATTTGAAAAATACCTCAATATCGGTTGCACAGACTGTCTACACTAGCCATATTCTCCCGACATGGTTCATTTTTCGCTCGCAAAGCCTTCGCCGAACGTCGACGAGGCGACGCCGATTTTGCCCCGGTTGCTCATTGTATATCGTATTCTCTCTTTTATCTTCCACTCGCCGCGTTTGTCTCGTTTGTTTTCTGTTTCTTTTACTAAATCATCGGGGCTAGCCCCGAAATTATGACGACACAATGCCGACGTTTCTTACAACAACGTGTTAACATATTCACGCATTCCTTCTCGTTCGTTGCTTGAAGAGTTGATAGTTTCCTCGCCTTCGTTTTTGTCGCTTGTTTCGCTATTTGAATCAGTTAGAGACCTTTAGTCCATTTGCTTTCGATTTTCCACATTCCTTTTGAGCTCCCTACTTCTTTTCGGCTTCGCATTTCTTAGCCTTAGACCTCATAATGAATAAGGTTGATGCACTACTTCGCACTCCGAATTCGCAGCTGCCGCTGGAACAAAAATTAGAGGTACAACGTCTTGGGCCTCATCAACCAAAAAATTGTTCACTGGAACAATCCCATGACGGAGGAAAGCGTCGGCGTACATTCTGCGCAGAAACTTGGTATAAAAAACACGATTGGTTGTGTTACAGCGAGGACAAAAATGCACATTTTTGTTTTTATTGCTTACTTTTTGCTACCGCCCGTGACTCACGTTGGTGTAAATTTGGTTTTAGAGATCTTAAACATCTTTCCGAGCGTGCCAGGGATCATCAATCTTCTATGGAGCATCTGGACAATGCAGTAAAATACCGAACATTCGGAAATGTTAATATTGCAGCACAGTTGGATGAAGGACGCGCGGTTTCTATTCGTCGGCACAATCAAAACGTCGAGAAAAACCGCCATGTTCTCGGTCGATTGATGGATGTTTTGAAGTTCATTGGTTGTCACGAGCTGTCCCTCCGTGGGCGCGATGAACGGGCTGGCTCTTCTAATAGAAGGGTATTTTTGGATATGGTGGAATACACCGCATCCCTAGATACAGTATTGAGAGATCATCTTGATGCCGCAACTGTTTCGAAAGGGACATCTAAGGATATCCAAAATGATTTGCTCGACTCAATGTATAAAATTTATTTACAACATTTGGCTCTGGAAATTGAGAATTGCCAGTTCCTTTCGATTCAGTCTGACGAGACAACTGACATCACGTGCGTTTCCCAACTGGCTGTGATTTTTCGGTTTGTGAAAGATGGTAAACCTACCGAGAGATTTCACAGCTTTGTACCAATCGTTGATCGCACGGCTTGCGGGATATCGGCTGTACTGAGAGAAGTGTTACAGCCTTACAACGCGAAGTCAAAATTGATAGCTCAAACTTATGACGGCGCGGCAGTCATGAGTGGGTCGAAACATGGTGTTCAAGTTTATATAAAAGAAGATTTTCCTCATGCGCATTTTTTACATTGTTATGCACACCAATTTAACCTCGTTATTAAAAATATGTGTCTTGATACTCCTCTCGTCCGTATATTTTTTGCAAATGTTTCGGGGTTTTCTTCATTTTTCTCCGTTTCGCCGAAGCGCTCTGACCTCCTTCGCCAGATATGTAGCCGCCGTCTCCCAGCTTGTGCACCAACACGTTGGAACTTCCAATCACGCGTGGTGCAGGACGTGTCCGAAATTAGGTCTGAGCTCATTGAGTGTTTCAATGGCATTCAGAGCTCTCCGGTTTGGGACGAACGCTCTGTGACGGAGGCGGTAGGTGTAAAGCGTCTGCTAGAAGATGGTGAGTTTTCATTTTTTCTCGCTTTTTTCTCCACAATATTCTATCACGTGGATGTATTATACGGCGCATTGCAGTCAAGGCTAATGGATGGAGCGTCTGTGCAGTCGTGTATTTCAGACTTCTGCGATGCTGTTTCTCGTATCCGGGTAACAATAAAATACGACGACACATGGAGTGCTTTTTTACGCCGCGGGCAAACAACGCAGCGTTTGATTTTGTCTACAAAGGAATGCTGTGACATTCTGGTGAATCAAATAGGCGATCGTCTGCGCACTGAACACCTTGCCGCGTTCTCTTTGATGAACCCCAAAAATTTTTCAAAATTTGCACGTCAATTTCCCACCCATTTGTTGGCTACTGTCTCCAAATTTTACCCCATGATAAACGTGGGTAAATTGGAAAATGAATTGCGATGTATATACACCAATCAAACTTTTTTGAACATCACATCAACTTGCGCGCTCTATGGGTTCCTCATAGATAACACTCTAGTAACTACCTTTGCGGCGTCTGCAAAATTTCTGGACATCATTTTGACGACGCCTATTTCTTCCGCCGACGCAGAGCGAACATTCAGCACGCTGAAGCGTATTAAAACGTATCTCAGAAACACAATGAAGCAAGATAGATTAAATTCCTTGGCTGTTTTATCCATTCACAGAGACGTTATTTCTGGGATGCATGACTTTAATCAGCGCGTTATTGAGCATTTTGCTTCCAAGAAACCGCGGCGTGTTGCATATATGTTCAAGCAGTAGAAGTCTAGCAGCATATATATCTACGAGTGAGCGACGCATGTCCTTTTAAACCTTTTACGTTTTAAACCTTATTTTAGGTTTTGTCTGCTTTCCCGAAGTTTCTGTTAATATGTCATTGTATTTATCTGGGTAAATATTGCCTTTCCTTTTGAAAGAGGTTTCAAAATAAACTATGTCTATATTTATTAATCCCTTGACTTGGACCGGTTTTAAAGACACTTTCTTATCGTTAAAAATTGTCGCTTTTGCGGAATGGTTTTTATACTCATAAAATGATGGGAGAACTTACAGCGCTCATCCTGTCCCCGTAGATGGGGGTGACTTGGTCCCGCAGTAGCTTGCCCCGGTTGTCAAAATGACCACGCGCCGCCACTGGCACCAAGTATTTTTTTCAAAAGTGGAAACAGAAAAAAACACAATGTAATGTCAAAAGTTTGATAGATGATGCTGGAGTAGAAAGAAATTCTATACAAGAAAAAATACTATAGCCTCAAAATTTTACGATAAATTGTATGAAAAAAACCAAACAGACTTACACAAACAACAAAGATTTATAGCACAAATTACAAATGAACATGTAATGGATGAAGCAGATGCGGATTCATTACAGCATGGAATTGAAGTACAAGATATATTTGAAGCAATAAAAAGTATGCAAGATGGAAAAACACCTGGTTTAGACGGTATTAGTGTGGAATTTTATAAGAAATGTTGGAAAATTATAAAATCTGATTTCCAAGAATTAATAACCGAAATGTTTGAAAAAGATACCACACAAGATAACTTAAAACTGGGATACATCACACTTATTCACAAAAAAGAGAAGAGAATCGAATTGAAAACTACAGACCCATCACTTTACTTACCGTAATACAGATTATAAGATATTAACCAAAATTTTGACAACAAGACTTAAAACAGTGTTGCCAAAAATCATCAGCCATGAACAAACAGCAATCCCTGGAAGAAAAATACAAGATGCATTATTAACAATTCGAAACATTTGTGCCCAAGAAATGGAAAAGCATGGGGAATCTGCATTATTATCAATAGATTTTGAAAAAGCGTTTGATTCTATTGATTTGGACTACTTGTTTCTGGTCCTCTCAAAGTTTGGTGTAAAAAAACAATTTGTCGAATTTATAAAATCATGGTATAAAGGTGCTAAGACTCGGGTTTTGTTGAATGGATTTCTAAGTAGTACAATTAAAATAGAAAGAGGTGTACGACAAGGTGATCCTCTCAGTTTATACATTTTCGTTATTGCTCTAGAACCAATGCTCAAATACATCAAAAAGGAACTCAGCGTTCAAGGCATAATGATACCTGGAAACAAAGAAATAAAAATTGCTGGATTTGCTGACGACATTTCTCTAACACTCAGAAACAAGAAGTCTATGAACAAGGTTATTGACATAATTCAGGATCATCAAGAAGCAACAGGACTGAAGATTAATATGGAAAAAACTAAAATATTGAAACTCGGAATTAGGAACAACAAAAGCCGTATGTTAAAATCAATACAAGAATGTGACAGCCTTGAAATATTGGGTGCTACTTCAAAAACAAAGACACTGCGGTAATAAACTGGATAGATTGTTTAGAAAGAGCAAAGCTTTTGGAAAAGACAAAAGTAACTTTGGAAGGAAAATGCTTGTTGGTGAAAGTAAAAATACTTCCCATGTTTTTATATTTATCGAAATATATTCCCTATGTCTTCTAGAATAGGTAAACAAATTACCATGATGATAGAGAGATTTGTTTTTGACGGAAAAAGCAAATTAACAATGTCAACTTTATGTAAACCGAAAACTATGGGGGGATATGACATTATTCACATTCCTATATTCTTAAGCTGCATGTATGTCACACAAATAAATGATTATTTTAGAACGAGAAATGGTGAAAATGCTCCTAATATTAATTTTCAATTTTTTGAATATAACTTAGGCCAACAGTTAAGTATATTTGGAAGTATACCCACAAATAACAATGCTCTTCATAGCTTCACACCACAAACTTATTATAAATTTATTCTTGATTTTATTAGATCGTATAATTTAACAATGCAGGATTTCGAACAAAGAAGTCACAGATATTTATATAACAAGATTGTTTCCTCCATAAATGGAGAACGTTTAGTTTTTCTACAATATGTTAATTTAGAGAATTCTTGTGAAAACATACATAATAATATAGTGCCAAATTATGGCAACTTTATGGAAAATATTATGGGATTTGTTACCAGTTAAAACCAAAGCTGGGATAAAGAGACTTGCCGGAAATGAAATATGTGTATTGTGTCATGATGATGAACCAGAGTTTATTAGCCATTTATTTTACAGATGCTCTTTTGTGCAAGAAATTTATAATTATGTATACAGAGTCATTTTCAAAATGTGTATTATTTAATTTCTCGCCAATTATCGAACTTGTACTTTTATTGATTTAAGTAGACAAGAATACACCTTTGCAACCAGGGAACAAAAGAATGCAATTATTTTATTGCTATGCATTGCCCGGTATAAACTGTGGCTAGAACGAAATGCTGTCATTTTTCAAAGTAAAATACCTAATGTACGCAATGTAAATTGTATTTATTATCCAGAAAAAATATTGAAAACTTGCGTAAAAATAAGCGGTATACAAACGAAATGCAAATATTATGTGATAGCATAATGAATGTATGATTTTTTCCTTTTATTAGTTATCTAAATTTTATAAATGTATTGCTTATTACTGTATATATATATATATTTTTTTTTTTGTTCAAGTTTTAAATCAAGGTGAATCATATAATTTTCTAATTATGTTTTTTTGTTTTGCATGATAAGCCTAAAAAATAAAATGATGTTATATTTATGAAAACAAAATGAAATCATCTACATGAACGAATGAAATGGATTAACGATAAATGAACCGAAACATGGGAACAAAACTGGTTTGAATATTTATACCATTATTTTATTTTACAATACTTTTTTTAATTTAATATTGTAATTGTCTGGTTATATCACTCATGTGGGGTGGTGCAAAAAAAAGATAATTTCAGGAGTCTCTGCCACCACATCATCTTCAAATAGTGGTGTCACTGGATAGTCACCAAGTCTCTAATGCAATTTGTACATGCTAGGCACTTAAGTTTATGTCGTATCATAGAAACACAGATTTATTAGCTCAGTAGGACGGGTGCAAATATACTATTGAAAGATTAGATTCAACAGGTTTATTGAGGTATTATGATTGATTACATACCACATAAAATTACAGGACCAATAATGTTATAGTGATAAACATGGTTTAAAAATTGTTACCTATTCAACAGAAATACTGGTGCTTGTTGTCATATCGTTGGACTAACCAAGACTATCCAACAGATGAAATTGGTGGGAATAAAAGATTTTTCGCTGAGCCAAGCGTGTACAGGCCTTCCCCAGCAGCATTGGTAACAACCTATATGGAGGGAACAAATTAGATTCAACAGTTTTGTCGTCTGTAGTTGGTGCTAATCCCACAAAGTTAGATCATGCCAGAGTTCCAATCATACAGGTTCAACCAAAAACAGTCTGGTATCTGATAGGTTTTACAACATAGTTTATTCATTCAGTGTAGAAATAGAATATAACAGATTATAAAAAATATATGATGAAGGAACAAGCAAGTAAATCCAAGAAAATTACTACAAATTATACAGTTTTCCAGATATTGTGTTGTATAGGATAAAAATACACACCAGATATATGCTTTTAGGCACAACAAACAAAAACCATGAAAGCAATGGAACGTCAAAATATTAGAATTAAATTCATTTCACAATTCCATTCACAGACATAATGTATCACAATGATTTTACTTCCGAGTTATTTTATTGAGCTGCCTAGTTTCATCTCCTGATAATATGGAAGAATTGCGCACACTGAGCACTACCTCATTGTTATATAGTCAGATGGGCAAACACCCACCACTTGGTTCGGTTCTAAAGTTATCAGGTGAATATGAACAAGTTGTAATTCATAGGACAGTGATGAATGCAAAACAACCTAACAAAATAATGATATTTATCACACACCACAGTTACTACCAAGTGCAGGGCCAACTTCTGGTATCAGGAGCAGCTTGGTGTGACTTTGCAGCCCCCACAAAAAATTATATTGCAATCACCAGGGTCACACCGGACATGGCATACATGCGAAGCATCCTTCATAAAGTAACATCATTTTATTACCAATGGATTGTAAAAGATTCTGCATGAAGTCACAAGTCTTCAATATTAATTTTCCTTCTTTTTTCATCATTTTTCCAGTTAGCAAATATGACCCCAATGCTGAATAAAGTATGTGTTTTCTCATTTTGAATTATGTTAAAAGTGTTGCCCGATTCTGAATCTTGTTAAATTCTTCCGTGCCCTTTTATTATTATTATTTCTTTTTCTGGGAGGTAGCCGCGTACTTTTTGAAATCTCTTTTAGGTTATGCTCGACTTCCAGTTTTCTCTGCATTTTGTTTGCATGTTGACTTTTTGTGTTGTTTTATGCCAGAGAACCAAAATAAAATGATGATGATGCTTGCTTACAATTTTCTGCTGTCTGACAAAGCGCTGTCATTTTCTTTAGTGGCACTTGAGGTAGTTTCAACTAAAGAGTCTGGGGGCAGATCTGGTTGGATCCCTGACAATCCTTTCTCACTTTCGTCAGATTCGCACGTCTCTGTATCAAATGAAGTATCTAGTGACGGATCCTGTTAAATTATGATCCAGAGTTAAATTATGGTATAAGTAATCCTTACCTCACAATTTGATGGTGCCTTTTTGTTGGGCGATAAGAATCTGATATAGTGACAGGGTATTCATCAGTTGGTCCATTGCCTCCATGAAAATGCATGATGGAACGCATTGCTTGTATGAAAATTTATTTCATATAAGAATTAACATATTGAATATATCATAGGTATCGAAAACAACATTATAGTTGGCCTACCTTGGTACACACGTATGTATTTCTGGTGATTTTTCCTAGATTGAATTGACTGTGAGGCCTGTTGCATTCCTTCATCCACCTCAGTGCTTTTTAGCGACCAATATGTGGCTTCAGAAATAGCACAAATCTTACTCCATTTGAACTGCAGGTGTACCGTACCGGTACAGGTTGTCAGACCGGCAAATACCATATGCACAGCGTTTACACATAGTTAGTCTACCAAAATAATTCACTAGTACCGTAGATTCTGTTTAATAAAAATGCAACATCGTATTGAAGGTGAATTTTCCGTACGGACACCTACCCTTGATTGCATCAGCATAACTATCTACTATTTTTTGGTTCGAAATAGCAGTTGGTTGACCTGTACGGTACTGTACCTGTAAGGTGCCTGCAACGGGTACAGCCTTTTAGTATAGATATATAGATTTCGTGAACGTGATTTGCAACAAGTAACATACAGTATTACAGAGCCAATAGCTGAATAACGGCACACAACGGTGCAGACATGCGTCCAAGGTTAGGGGTTTTGAAATTTACCATACCGGAAATTACCAATTTGAATATAAGCGATCGCGGCCCTGACTTCCCAACAGACGGTAGGCTACACTATAATAGTTTAGTTATTGTTAAATTAATCTAAGGCCGGTTTTATCAATTTTTTGTCACTGATATATATGTTAGCATTTTTTTTATGTTAATCGTGTCACTGAGAGGTCACGAATAAAACGCGGTGGGTCACTTTGTGACCCGCGGGTCAGTGGTTTGCCATCCCTGGCCTATATAAAGTGTTGAAGAATTTTGGATTTGAAAAAAAATGTATAAGTTTGGTTCGGGAATTGTACACATGTTCTGAAGCTAGAATATTGATAAATGAATATTTGACTTCTAAAATTAAATTTGAAAGAGGAATTCGTCAAGGCGATCCATGAATAACTGAGTATGAATAACACGATATAAAATCGGGCAATGCCTTTTAAATCAATTTAGGATGTGAGACACTGATCAAAAAAGATTTACTGTACTTATGATTGTTCGTATGTTTATGTACTTTTGGTTATATTTTATTATATTATTTCAGTTTTTTGTGCGACAAAGTAAGACGTCAATATGGAATAGCTTAACGCTAGACACTTTAAACGCAAGAATGAATAACGAATACGAAGTACCCAGGCGGGGTAATAACAAGGAGCAATTCCGTGATCAAATATAGTCAGTGAGAAAAACAACTAGCCATGGCGCAAATACACAACAGTGTGCAGTCTCTACGGTCTGGCGGTCTACAGTCTACACTGCTAAGCTGACTAGCGCTATACAGCAGGTTTGGGTATTTTGAATTAGGGTGATATCTTTCTTAATAAGGCTATTGTGTAACGACAGTAATTTAAAAAATAAAATAATCCATTTCACTGTAATGCACTATCCAGGGATGGCCAATACCGAACAGATCACTATTACGAATACGGTACATTCAAAATTATTATTTTATGAATATGAAATATCAAATAGCCTACATTCAGAAATAAAATCAAGTAAAACAGGTTCATCTTGATGTATGGAGGATTTTGCATACAATAAACAATGGAACTGTTATCCACAACCTGGCTATTTACCATTACCAGGCATTTCATATCCGCAGATTGATAGTCGACGCAACCATGAGTTACGTCGAACAGATTTAAATTAATACTGCAAGGCATTTTAAACGGTCTTACTACTTATTGGACACGTAGTGGACATAACGATCGTTTCAATATTATGTTGTTGTTGTTCTTGTTGGACACGTTTAGTGGCGATAACGATCGTTTCAATATTATGTTGTTGTTGTTCTTGTTCTTTGACACGTTTTTAAAAAATCGCTTTTCTCTTCGAATACTGGACCAATTGCTTTGAAATTTTCAGTGGGGAAAGATTAATTTCTTCGCTAGAAGGCTATTACTTTTATTTTTTTTTAATTTTGCGTGAATTCTATGAAATTTGATATTTCGTCTAAAATTTTGCTGTATTATTTTTTATCCATATCCATTTTAGTCAGTGTCATGACTGGCTGTACGTTTTGATTCTGCAAAATTCTTGCTACTGGAAATTCAGAACTTTTTTGAGGGTACCGGTAGCGTCAAAGGTACCAGTAAAGACTGATTCGCTCTGGTCGAACGTGTCCATATATTTGTGCGTAGCTCTCTTGTTCTTATTCTTGTTCTTTGACACGTTTTTAAAAAGTCGCTTTTCTCTTTGATTACTGGACTAATTGCTTTGAAATTTTCAGTGGTTGAAGATGAAATTTTTCTCCAGAAGGCTATTACTTTTATTTATTTCAAATATTTCTGTTAGCTCTGTAAGATTTGTTTTTGTTTGCTATGATGCTATGTTTGATATCGGACGCCATTTTATGTCCAACGGACCATCTTGCAATTTCAATTCACGCTGTCACAAGACAGGACCTTCTAAAGATAGAGAAGTTCTGGTACCGTAACACAGCGCGGTGACACTGAACTAACTCGTAGCTGTCAAAAGTTTGAAAATCCATACAAATATGAGAAATAAAAAGATGAAACTTGGCAGGTGGGTAGAGTTGTGTTTCTTTTAACCATATTTGAAGGTTTTGCGTTTCTACATTTGAAGGAGGGGGAATAGGGGGTGTGCATTTCCAATACGTCGATAATATCTTTGTCAACCAATTTGCGACCACCGTGTTTTCGTCTGTTTGATTGCTGTGATGTGGTGCTTTGTTTATAATTTAACGAGTTTTGTTCGAAATAACCGTGTTCTTGAAATATATGACGGTCAGAAATGCAATTAGAAGCCCAATGTTTTCACGCTGTCACAAGACAGGAACTTCTAAAGATAGAGTAGTTCTGGTACCGTAACACAGCGCGGTGACACTGAACTAACTCGTAGCTGTCAAAAGCTTGAAAATCCATACAAATATAAGAGATAAAAAGATGAAACTTGGCAGGTGGGTAGAGTTGTGCTAACCATCTTTGATAGTTACTTCTCTCCCCCGGAATAAATATGTAAATCCTATCCTAATACGTCGATAATATCTTTGTCAACCAATTTGCGACCACCGTGTTTTGTCTGTTTGATTGCTGTATGGCTCTGTAAGCGATAGTCTCGACGCAGCAGAAACGATGATCAAGGCTTGAAATCCGTGGTCGCACACTGGTCGTTCGGTCGCAAATACGTCTTTCGAGTGCCGTACTTTGGGGATTTGTATAGCTTTAACCCTTTGTCGTAGAAGTTGATACGAGGTTTAGCGTGTAGAATAAATGCCGCCAATGCACCCACGGTGAAAAAATTAACGGATTAGATATATTGGTTTTTGTTTTATAGCGGTTTGAATGAAATTGTCCGCAGACTGGCTACACCACCCTAGGCCTGGTGAGTTGTCCGTGTAATCGAATTGTCCATCAGCCCTAAACGGCTATGACAGTCACTGTACCAAGAATTGTACCCCGATTCGGGTGGTGTTAAGTTGACGCATGTTATTTAGTAACGTTTTTATGTGAAATGTTTGACTGTGGTTCGGTACCTGATCCGATAATACGGTACATAATTGACTCATATCACGAGATATTTCAACTGATGTTTCAATTGTCACAGGACCTAAAATATCTATGACAGTCCCTGTACCGTCACGGTACCTCGATACAGGTACTGGTAAGTCACCGCCGGTATATTAGTCGTTGGTCACCGCATATGATTTTTGGGGAATTGTTCTGCGTGTCCATATATTTGAGCATTGCTCTCTTTGTTGAATAGAGCATAGTTTCTCAAAGCGCTCCGTGCGGAGCCCCTGGGCTCCGTGAAAGAAACCTAGGGACTCCACAAACTAATCGATTACTGATCTGCAAATTTTGTAACTGTCCAAAGAAGCAATAACAACATTAATGAAATTTGACAACTGTGGCGTCAAAATATGGCAACATTGCGGCAATTCAATTATATATATGACATTATCTATAAGCAGCAGCCAGGATTTTTAAATAGAGAGCGGGTTTAAAATTTGGAATCAAAAATTACCGCGCAACATTCTTTGCAATTAGGCCACTCGTTGAAAAAAGACATTTTAAGCGGTTAACGAACTTCCTGTTGCATAAATATATTCAATCCGTGGCCGATGCGAACATTTATAATGTCTTGTCAGATTTATTTGAATGTGTTCATTGTTACTCGCCTTTGAGTTGAGATTACTGTTACGATAAATGAAATGAAATATTATTATTCTAAAATGACATCAAACACGTGCTAAACTGACATCTTTATAGATTGAAATCATATTTTCGCGATATTTTGATTCGTTGAATTTGTGTTGTTTTTTTCAGCCCTCAGAATTATTTTTAAGCAAAATATCGCCATTCCGAAAATCCCAAGGTCGGCGTAAAGATCTCAATGAGTACAATTTATAATTGAGCAGTTCATGACCGATGCATTGTTCATTGGTTCAATTGTGTTGGATGTAACTGTGGTTTAGTCGACTTACGACTATATAAAATCATTACTTATCAAAACTGCCTCGAGTTTGCTAGAACGTAACTTATGTCCGTTCCGTTTTAGGTTTTAGTTTTAATATTTTATAATGCCGCTTTTCAATCAAGAAATTTGGGTTGCGGATCCACCTCTTTATTAATTAATTATTTTTATCATCTCGTCGTTGATAATTATAATATACTAACTTGTTTTTCACACTGAACTCACAATTTCGCACGAGAACAAAAAATTAATTAATTATCGTCGTGTTCGTGGAACAAAATATTCGTGGAAAGCCTTATAATATCAGGGCCGGATTATATTTTCAAGTCAGATTATATATAGAAATGATATTATTTATACCATTACTAAATTAATACTAAAGTTTTCATGATTTTTGTGCAAAACAGTCGCAGGCTCGCTCCTATTTATTTCCTTTTATCTCTGCTCTCTCTTGGCTTGCTGCTTCTCTCGCCTGACTATTTTTGTGCAAAACAGTTTTGCAGGCTCCTATTTATTTCCTTTACATCTCTGCTCTCTTCCTTGGCTGCTGCTCTCGCCTGACCCTTTTCCCCCCTCACCTGGTCTCGTCTTGCTATATCTTTCGCCTCGATGGCTTCACTCTCTCTTGTCTTCATTTGTACTCCACCCGACCGCTTGGCCACCCCGCTGTTCCCATGCTGGCTCCTATTTATTTCCTTTCAATCTCTGCTCTCCTGCCTCTCAACTGCTCTCGTCTTGATATCTTTTGCCTCGATGCTTCACTCTCTCTTGTCTACATTTTCAACTCCAGCCTGATCGCTTGGCCATCCAACTGATCGATTTTTGCTCACGCCCATGCTGGCTCCTACTTATTTCCTTTTCATCTCTGCTCTCCTTGGCTGCTGCTCTCGCCTGACCCTTCCCCATCAACTGCTCTCGTCTTGATATCTTTCGCCTCGATGACTTCACTCTCTCTTGTCTCCAATTTTACTCCACCCTTATCGCTTGGCCATACCGCTGATCGATTTTCGCTGAGGTTGGCTGCTGCTCTCGCCTGTCACTTTCCTTCCACACTTGACAGCCTATGACGAGGCTAATCGCCTACAAAACTGATGTCGCGCAACCTGAACCCTCCCCCGGTACACATACTATGTTAAGGTTGTGCGCCATCTCGGTGCACATATTTCGGGTGCTCTCAAATTACATTGATTCGAAGCATGTGTATTCATACCTCGATTGAAAGCGTTCATCTGGGACTATCGTGTGCGCTGCTTCAACTGTTGAATGCGTAAATATCCCGTTTTAAAACTGTTGTTCATTTTAGTTTAGTTTTTAAGAAAAATGCGAAGATAATTCAAATTAGTGAATGTGCAAACCAAATTTCTGAATGTCAGTTGAGGAATACTAATTTAATCTTTCTGTCTCTTGTGCGAATTAGCCGTCGTATCTCTGTTTTACTTTTCTGAATTTACAAAACATCTCAGATCAAAATTGGCGATGCGTTATGCCCTTTTATAGATTGAAACGATATCATACACACTAAAAAATGAAAAACACCGTAAATTTTGTCTAAAGAGCCCAACGACATGTGAAACATGCTACCCCAAGCACTAAAGATGAAATGTAGTAAATTGCGCGTGCTATGCACCTTTCTATTCATTCTGATACTACGTCGAAGTCACGCGTCATATTTCCCGTGATTCAGATGAAATTTCAGCTAATCAATGTGAAGGCTATGGTCAATTAATCTTAAGTGCATTCATTGCGGTTTGTATATTAAAATTTAGACTTCCTGAAGTATGCGCACCAAGATGTCGCATAACTTGAACCCTAACCTGGTAGATCATAGGTTCTCAAAGTGCTCCGTACGGAGCCCCAGGGCTCCGCAAGAGAAACCCAGGGGCTCCGCGAGCTATTCGATTACTTTTTAAAATACTGACTAATTTCGTAACTGTTCAAAGAAGCAATAACAGCTTTGATAATATATGACAACAGTATAGCCTCGAAATATGGCAAAGAGGCGGAATTAAAAAATGACATTGTTTATAAGCAGGAGCGCAGCGAGGATTCTTAAGAGGGAGGTGGTTCAAAATTGGAATCGGAAATTTCCGCGCAACATTTTTTGCGATTAAAAAAACGGATAACGAGATTTCTGTTGCGTAAAATATTCAATCCATGTCCATGTCCACATATTCAATCGTTACTCACGTTTGATTCGAGATTACTATTAGGATTACTAAAATGAAAGCATACTATTCCAAAATAACATAAAATACGTGATAAACTGCCAACTATAAATAAATTGGAGTCGTATTTTTGCGGTCTTGGAATTTGTCAAACTTGATTCGTTCTTTCGCACTTAAGATTATTTTTAAGCAAGATATCGCCGTTTAAAAAATCGCAATGTCTGGGCAAAATACGAACAATTGAAATTTATTTTATTGCATTCGGCTCCGTTGGTAGTTTCAGAATGAAAAAAGGTACATCGCGGATCGCGCGCACAATTGATTGCGTGCGGCTCCGTCGGTAGTTTCAAAATGGGAAAAAAAGGTACATCGCGCGTACAATTGACTGTGTTTCGATTTCACAGTTACTACTACGATGAAAACCTAACATAACACCAAATTTTGTGATTTACAATGTCTATAAAAGCGTTTTCAATCTGAGGCGAGTCTGCTGAAACCAAACGTGTGATCTTCCATTTTAAGTTTTAGTTTTAATATTTTAGAATGCCGCTTTTCAATCAAGAAATGTGAGTTGCGGATTTACCTCTTTATTAATTAATATTTTTAGCATATCATCGTCGATGACTATAATATGGTAACATATTTTTCACATTCAACTGATGATTCCCCACGAGAACAAAAAAGCAATTAACGTCGTCATTGTGTAACAATACATGTATATGCCGATCGACCCCTAATTTATTAGTATGTTTGTCAAGTGTCAAATTTACAGCTTTAGTATATATATATAATTTATGCTTAAAATTTAGTTTTATTTATGACTTGCATCAACCCTATTAAAAAAGGTTCAGCATTTAAATTGGGTAAAGTACTTTTAACTTGCTCAGGAATATTAATCTGAAAGTAACAATTTTAACATTTATTTTGGGGCTCCGTGAATAATAGTCAACCTTTTCAAGGGCTCCGCAACACCAAAAGTTTGAGAACCCCTGTGGTAGATAACCCGAGGTCAGGTTGTGCGCCATCTTGATGCGCATACTTCAGGGGGTTCAAAATTTCTGTGGTGCCCCATTTTCCTTCGCTCCCTAAGCACGTGCTAATTTTGCCTAAGGACAACAGCACATCTCAATATATATGTATATGAAATTTATCTGTGAAATTTAGCATCATTTATGGCTTTTATTTATCGTATATATTATAAAAGGTTTAGATTTTGAATTGGTAATCGGTAGAGTAATTTCAACTTACCCATGAACATTAATTGTCAAGTAACAATGTGTTGTTTTGTTTGTTTTATTTTTAAAATTTATTGTGGTCTCCGTGAATAATAATTAACTTCTTCAACGGCTCCGTAACACCAAAAGTTCGAGAAACCCTGGAATAGAGGACTCGCACGGGTCACGTGACTTTGTTTACTGGACGGCAAAAAACAAAAAACGTCCAGCTCGGTCCTGTCAGTTGCAAGTCGGATTATACGTTTCCGTTTTGCTTGGCTGTTGAAAATGGTCATTTCGTATTGTGCCGTTGGCTGTGCGTATAGTATACTATAGACAACGAAATGGATCTTCAGTTATATTCCACTGTTTTCAACAGATCCGTAACGTCGCGCAATGGGGGTATCACCTATTGACAGGACTGCTTGGTGTCCAAGTCCAGAAGTCATCTTGCTTGTGATGTTGAAGATTACTGATATAAACTCGTGATCATTCCCTACCACTGTATACTGTTTCCCATCAAATTGTTCAAAATTTCACAGATGCTAATAAGTAATGAAAGAAAAATGTTTCCATCTCTTCTGCGCTGTTTCGCGCTCTTTCCCTCTCTACTACGCTGTTTCGCGCTCTTCTTGCCCTATTCAGTAAGTAGTAAGACCCCATTTTAAATGCAAGTATGGGTTATGGGTTTGAATATTTTGCGCAACAAAAAATCATCATAGTAAAAAGTCGAAACTCTTAACTATCACTAAAAAGGTAAGAATGTCCAGAAAATCTTCTATTGAAGATATGAAATCTAACCCGGACAAGGGACTGGAAAATTCATCAAAGGCAATTTTTCAAGCATTAAACCCTCATGGTAAACAAAAGCTGGAATTGAATGAAGCACTGGAACATTTGAAGATCAGGGAAAAGGGTGAGGATAGGCTTATAACTATACAGCTATAGTCTATGACAACGTTGAATATATCATAATTTTTTATAGTAACGGTACCGGGTACGGTACCTTACTGCTGTACTGTTATACCGGTATTGCCTAACTTGTAATCCAGTAATCGCAGAGAATATCACATTACTGGAATATTCAGCTATAGTATTTCCGTAGTTTGTTTAACAGTTTAATAACAGAATGGGTGCGTTTAATGTAGATTTGTAGTCTACCTATTGACCTAACAGCTTAAAGTAGTCTAGTGGGCGTAGCTACTATACCGTGCTAGAACTGTAGAAGGTCGTTAGGTATGAAACTATGTGAGACCCCATAGGCTTGATGAAAGAATAGGCGTCTTTTGTAACCCACCATACATACTTACTGTACTTAAGCAAACTACAAATCGCGGCGATGTGGCTCAACCGGCTAAGCGTCAGGAATACGCTCGCCACCGCACCTCTAATTACTCTGCGTGGGTTCGCAGGTTCGAACCCATGCAGGGATGGTTATGTGCGAGAGGATTGCTGGACTCCTCGCCGTCGTTGGGTGGTTCACGTAACCGCTGGTCGGTTACGGCTTCCTCCGCCACCAAGTCCATGCCTCCGAAAACAGACAATATAACTAATCCCGTACCGGTACCTGACTTGGAATGGTAACCGGACGAGAGGCCGTGGTTCGCCATATGGATAAGCCGTCTTATCGGCTTTCCTCTCCCCCCCGGATAAATATGTAAATCCCAAATCGCCAACTGCATGTCTGGAAGTTACCTAAAAAGAAGTTGTCAAGCTATAATAAAAAGATATTGATTTAAAACATGGCTCGCAGTCCTGGGTACAGGAGTAACCATATCTCTTAACCATCTTCAATCTTTCTTTCTATCTTTTTGTGTTTAAACACTTTCTAGTGTTTTGAGTTTTTTTTATTGGTTGGATATTTGATCATCAATGATTTTGAGGCCACAATTCCGCAATTAGTAAACTAGATTTTTGTTTTAGTAATTCCATTATTATAGTCCAAGTGTATTCAATTTAATTATAATATGGTATATTGTCAGTTTATTCTGGTTAGTCATTTCCCAATGATTTCCTATTTGGAGTTTTTCTCACCAATGTGATGCTTTTATGGCAAATCTAAATTGCCAAATAAAGTTTATAGACTATACAGCTAAACCGCACAGTGAGTAATAATAAAAACATAGAAATAACATATTGAACACTGACAATATGAAATATGATAATAAATATGTTAATTAGGTAACCAACATATTTTTAGATGCTATCAATCCAGCAGGAAGCAGGCCTATACAGAAAGATGTGGAAAAAGTTATCAGTAAATTGTTTCGGTTAGTAGAAAATTAATTGTTT
Organism: Styela clava; assembly: GCF_964204865.1. NCBI lineage: Eukaryota > Metazoa > Chordata > Ascidiacea > Stolidobranchia > Styelidae > Styela > Styela clava. The sequence continues at coordinate 22,248,614 of NC_135258.1, read as the reverse complement.
TCTTTGTATCTCGAAACGGTTACCATCATCCACGGATAAATAATAGTCAATGATCCATTAATGTTTGCAATAGGACATGCAAAATATTCACCGGTCGACGTCTGACAAAGGAAGGCCAATTACAACTATGAAATTTATTCAACACAACAGCATTTTCCTATGAATGACACAATTTTTAGTTCTTCATAGCCTACCTCACAATATCTCGAATTGCACTTTTTACATACTAATTTAATTTCACCCTCCCCCCCCCCATCCTGTTGAAAAAATCTTGGCTGTCTGCTTGGACCTTTCTCTGTATTGGTTTTAGGATTCAACTGTAGCTCGGTATAGTGAAATGATGATGCATGTCACAATATTAGTTCTGCTTCATGGTATATTATTAAAATAGTATTCAATATACTTGAGTTTTTATGAAATGTAAAGATTATTGATCTATCCATCCAAAGTATTTATTTATAATTAGAATTCAAGTTATCACATGTAACTGTTTTCACGCTCATGCCAAAAAACTTTGTTTCTTTGATCAATACTTATACAAACAATACAAATAAAAGTTTTACTCTTTATCTAAGGTTTGTGCTAACATTTGTTGCCTAGTCCAAAACTGCAGCACAGAAGTGTTGAAAACTAGTAAGCGATTACTATCTAATACAAAACCTTAATAGCATCCATGATAATATTGCATATACGTGATTGTTCAAAGTTGTTTTATTTAGATTAATTCTATATAAACTTTAGAAAGAAAAATGGAAAAGCAATCAAAGAAAGTGACATGGAAAAACTTAACCAAAGGTTTATGGAAGGTCATGTTCCGAGGCTGAAAAAGGATTCTCGTAGTGTGGTTGAAAAAGATGATGATGATGATGACAGTGATGAAGAAGAGGATTCTCATGAAAAAAAAATGATTCACCGTGAAGGATATTTGAATATGGTATTTTTTATATGCCACTTGTTCATGTTGTTCACTAGAGCGAGGCTCCATAAAACCAGCTACTGATATGCAAGCAAATATTAGTTTTTGGAAAGCTTCAACTATTGTTTTCATCAACATGATTCAAACCCAAACCACGAGAGAAACAAAACGCTCTTCGTGCCTATCATTGTTAATTATTAAGACTGTCCTACTTTTCAGCAATGCTGGTTTAAAATCCATTTCAATTTCAATAATGGTTCTGAAAACAGCAAGTATAAAAAATTTGGTAGATAATATAGTTCTGCCTAAAGTTATTCAGAGCTACAGATCAATATCATGAAGAACCATCATTTAGGGCAAGTCGATATTCTGAGATTGGCTTATATATTTCCAAACCTGAATATTTGCCGGTGATTTTTATTAGGACCATTTGCAAATTGGGACCAGGGTTGTCCAAAACGAATCGAATATTCGAATATATTCGAATATCAAGGTATTCGAATACCTTTTTGGCTGATTTTCGAATAATTCCGAATAGTAGCCACTTTTCGCCGTAAACGTGGTGTTTCGTTTTTTTTTTTTTTTTTTACGGGAATCTTTAAACGACTTTTTAAATCGGCACTTTGATTGTTTATATTCTGTGCGACCGTACGTCGCATAGTGTTGCGACACATTTGCACGTTTGCGTGGGTGGACATTGCCGACATTCGTGTACGAGGCTTTCAATTTACAAATTCATTTCCATTACGTCGAAAAATTGAGAAAGTATGTTTCTTTTATTTCTATGTGGCCTGCTTATTATTCGCATGAGTCTTCTCAAGCAAGATTTGTGTAACCTTATATTTGGGTCTTAGGGTCTGCCAATCATGATATTTAATCGCAGGCTGGTCATCGTTACTTAAAAGAGGAACACGGCCACCAAGATAAAGTGATTTGTGACCCTTTCGTTTTGCCGATTCAGCAAAACACGACAGGGACAGGAAAACACAGCTGTGAAATAACCCGTGGACGTACAGTTTAGTACTTATCACATTCCAAAATTATTTCAAAATTCGGGTTAATAGGTTGTCCAAAATGATTGCCGCTTTACAACTTAAATTTACCGCTCAATTGTTAAAAATAGTTAATTCTGTGAGTATGATTCTACCAAACTAACATGATCTGGTTCTAAACATATAAAATTATTAGCGAATTTTTCTACCCGTCTTATTGGAGGCCTATATGGAAAAACCCCTTTTTTGAGTGCTAAAAATAGACATCGTCCTACTTGCCATGTGGACTTATTAGCCGGGAAATACGGTATTTATAGCCGTAATTGTTACGATATCCAATAAATTGTCACAAGTTGGAAAAACAAGTCGATTTATTAGAAAATAATTTCTGGCAAATAATTCTGATAACGATAGTTAAAAGTATCGATCCTTTCCAGGATGATTTTTTATAGCGCAAAATAATCCAATCCATGACTGGTACCAGCATTTAAAAAGTCATGCCGTATTAATTTAATTCTGTTCAACGTAACTCATGGTTGTATCGACAATCTGTGGACATAAAATGTGTAGTAAACTGACCGATATTATTAAATATTGATTCATATTTTTATATTGATAAAATAATGAAAGTATTAATGCCAAATACAACGGGTATTTGTGGACATGAAATACGTGGTAAACTGCCCAATTATAATTCATTTCGGATTCGTGTTTACAAAATAATAAAACTAATAATTCTAAAATACAACGGCGATCTGTGGCCTTCAAATGTGTGGTAAACTGCCCGATTTACCAACATTTGAGTTATGATAATAGAATTAAATTAACACGGTAAGGCATTTTAAATAGTAGTATCGGTCATGGATTCGAATATTTTGCGCAGCACAAAATCATCCTAATAAAAAGTCCATACTTTTAAATACAAACCAATGGCAACCATTATACAAATTAGTTCCCAAGAGCGGGATAAAATATAAATTCTTTTTCCGACTTGTGACAATTTTTCGTGAGTACGAAAATAAGAATCAAAACTAATTATATTCGGCACAATATCACGGCAATCTGTGGACATAAATTGTGTGGCAAACTCGCGATTAATATTAATTTTTGATTCCTATTTTCGTATTTACAAAATACAAGGCGATCTGTGGACTTACAATGTGTGGTAAACTACCCGATTATAAATAGTTTTTGATTCCTATTTTCATATTTATGACATAATAAAAGTATTATTACTCAAACATACAACGGCGATCTGCGGACTTAAAATGTGTGGTAAAGTTCCCAAATATAATTAATTTTTTATTCGTATTTTTGTACTCACGAAAAAATTGTCACAAGTCGGAAAAATACCTCATACTTTATCCCGCTTTTTGGCAAATAATTTGGATAATGGTTGGTTTTACTAGGGTGATTTTGTGTTGCGCAAATATTCAAATCCATCATCGATACCACTATTGTCGTATTAATTTAATTCTGTTAACATGACTCATGGTATATAAAATATATACTGCAATAATCTGCAAATATGAAATGCCTGGTAATATAGCTAGGTTGTAACTTGTAGATAGCAGTTATTTCATTGCTTATTGTATGGAAATTCCTACATACATTTAGATAAGCTTCAATTAGTGGATTTTATTTTCGAAGTATTCGAAATTTCATATTCGAAAAAAATAATTTCGAATGTATTCGAAATAGTGAACTATTCGGTATTGGCCATCCCTGATTGGGACATCTTCATTTGTATATGTTTGATTTATGGGGATTCCTACCTAAATGAGACTTGCACCTACCTATCTTCATTTACATTTATAGTCACTTAGACTGAGCCGAACCTGGCCCATAGAATTTTCATGCACTAAAGCAATACTCAACCATTTCTCATGTGCACACTAATTCCACAGCGATACTCATCTTGGACACGAACTGGCCTTATCGATTCCTTTTGCTAAATCGTTGTTGTTGACTTTTTTGATGGGACAAAATCGCTATTCTTCGTAAGTAATGGAAGGTTGGACAAAAGTAGAAAAATAGTCTACAGCTATAAGATTTATTTTTATTTCAAATTTTCTATGAGATCCAATATTTCACCTCAAATTTGCAGTTTTATTTTCATTTATGAGAACACTGTTTTTTTTCCAGTCAAGCATGATATCTTCGGTCACAAGTCACGACCAGGGCTGGGGAGCTGGTTCAAAATCACAGTGGGGCCAGCTCAAACTGTTTCAAAATTAAAATTTTAAATATATAAATCCAACTTAAAACTATAAAAATTATGAGCTGAAAAGGATAGATTTTATTATTTGCATAAAGAATTGAAAATAATAAATCTTTAAAAATAATAAGATGGTGAGGAGCCACTAAAGTTCCTGGTAGCTCCAGCTCCTAACATTGTAATCTTGGTTCCAGCTCCACCAAAATGTCACTGCTCCATGGCTCCGGCTCCCCAGCAGGCCTGGTCACGACTGTTCCTTTTTTCTTTTTGCAAAGTTTGTACTCTGCTCTACTGCTCTACTACATTTGTATCCATGCATTTTCCCTACAACCAATATGTCTTTTTGTTGCAGTTTATTCGACATTCTATAAACAGTGTTCAAAGGATTGAAAAATATGCCAAAAAAGCTGCGTCTAAAGCTGGAAGGTCATGGATGTTGACTCTGCTACCAACTGGTCAAATCCATACTCTCGTCTCGTTCCTTTTATTCAGTTATGTGATGAGATCATCATTTCTGTCGTGGTTCGTTCCACTCACCATTTTATTCATCTCTTTCTCTGTTATGGTGATCTCATCTGTTCGACTCGTACGAGGTGAATGCTTTTTTTTATCATTAATTAGGTCAGTGGTGCCATGATATATTATATGGTAATCTGCGATGTAAGATATTCTACTTTTATCCATAAATCAGCATTCAATATGTCATGTATATAAATTTGTTATTTTACAGGTGTCAAACGGTTTACTGAATTTAAGGCATGGGCAGAATTTCTTGATTCAGTTTCTACTACTCAGTCAGAAGCGATTGATACCGGCCTAGCTGAGGAAAATTATGTTGTGAAACACATGTCACCCTATCTTCACTTTTTGGTTGCCTCTGCATTCTGCGTGATGGCATACGGTACCAGCGACAAGACCTGGGTTTTGAATGCTGAACTGGGTATTCTGTCAACCTTATTTTATGGTTTGATTGTGTACATTTATGCATTCCTTCGAAACAAGACTTCTCTCATAATTGTATCGTGTCAAGTTGTTGGTACCTTTTTTGAAGGTTTTGAGCCTGAGAATGGTAAAGCAGTGTGGGGTTATTTGGTGTCTTTGGATATTCCATTCACTGGAGTTGCGATCAACATCAGCATTTCATCTATTCTACATGTTCTTGTTGTGTTCAAGATGATTCAAATGTGTTTTGATGGTTCACGTATGGATAAAAGTATTAAGGTCCATATGGCTAAAGTTGTTTTTCCCCATATTGTTGCTATTGTGTGGTTGAATATTTCCCACATGTTCTTGTGTTACTCTAGTCTGACGAGCGTCTTCAGGGCAACAGCTGAGTGTTTTGGCCTACTTTTTGCAATGCCTGCATTCACACTGTTCCTTGGTTTTGGAGCTTTGAAGATACTACTATCAATGGATGTCTTGAAAATTTTAATTACAATTGTTCTGATAGTCATTCCAACATTGTACTTCAAAGTTTGGGAAAAGAGGGAAGAGTACCTAAGAAAAGCAGGAAAGCTGCTTGAAAACAAAACTGTGAAATTTGTTATAATGAGCTTAGGTTTTGCTTTTTTGGCATACGTCGTGCTTTCATATAGACCTTCAGGATTGAAAGTACCCAAATCCCATCTTTCCTGGAGTGATTATAAAAAAGTTTGCTTGGATAGCGATGAAGCTTCAGATGTAGTTGCATGCCATGAGTTCAAAGGTTATGGAGTTACATGGGAAGGAACTGTTGACAAAGTCAGTGTAGTTGACATTGACAACAAAGTCGATAATTTTCTCAATTTGTTGCCAAAGTCAGCTGCCTATTGGATGAGTTGCATTTATGGTGATGATTATCCAAACTCTGAAAAATGTGCAAATACAAAAGATTTGTCTCCTTTGGAACAATCTTTCTGTACCATCTCGCCAATCACAAAAAGACCTTGTCATCTCCAGAGGTACAACATATACAAATTCAGAATTACGATGTCAATGCCTTATGAATATAACTTGAACCTTGATGTCGGACATGATTTTAACGAATTGGTCTGGAATTTGAGAAAGGGGAAGAAGCTCCGCTTCACTGGGATCTTAGAAGCCCGAACCACTTTATCGACAAAAGTCTTATATACAATTTCTGATACTGATGAAATCAAATTCGTTGAGAAACGTCATGCAAAGATTGAAAAAACTATCAACATGATGTTGGATGAAGCATTAAATTCTCTGTACCATTTCCTTTTATATCCTGTTATTAGTTATGAAGATGTTACAATTGATGAAGAGATGTGAAATTGTCATAGTATGAAAAGAAGTTTCAAGGGATCTAGTTGATCAAGCTGAACTTCAACCTCTTTAAGGTCATCTATCTGTATATATATATATATCTTTCTGTGAATTATTGTATTTCGAGAAAATCATCTCCTATATTCATTTTCCCAGTTTGTCATTTCTTTTTATCAATCTTGCACTGCTTTTGATATAAATCAAGTTGTTTCATAGTTAGGATACAGTTCTTCAATTACATTTGATATATACATCAGGAAATATATATCTACCTTAATCTGTTATTTTTGTATAAGAATTTTGTATTACAATATTTTCTCCACTTGCCAACATTAGCATATTTGCACAATTGCCATTTCGTCTCTTCATATATTCAAATCTATTGCTTATCACATTTAGTGACTCTCATCATGATAGAACAATGTGGCAAAAAGAATACCTAAATGTGTCCTATTGTACATATATGCAATGTCATTTTGCTCCTTTTATGCAAGGCATCATAAGGCACTTTTTTCTTGATACATTCAATGGTTTAAATTTGAATGAGATTTTTTATAGATCAATGGGATATTTCAGACAAATAACCATCGTTGAAAAAGGGTTATACTCATTTCAGTTATGTGAAATGTTTTGTCCACTGAAGGAAATTTCTTCCAGGATGTAATATTCAAGTTATACCAACTGTCTATTTTCAAGTGTAACATAATTATATGCATATATATATATATATATATATTTGGCTATTTTATTATTGATGCAATTAATCTAACCCATTTAAGTATAGGTGTATATTGACTCTATAATCGACATAATATACAATGATATAATTAAGAAATAAACAAATAAAAATCAGATACCGATCAGGAATTATAAATTTACTTTGTTGGCAAACTGTCATTGGATTTTGTGTGATGTCAGCTTTTGCATATTCGTCAGTAACCTTTTCATTAAGGCACTTGCATGTATAGTAGTAGTACAGTATATCGTTCAATGTAATCAATAGTATATCGTTCAATGTAATCAATAGATATAATAAATATACATGAGCGTATAATCATTGTCTGCAATCTAAAAGGGAACTTTGAAAATGACGTTGCCTGCCTGCCATATTTTTTAAAATCATACTGAAATATGTGCAGGATTGTCGCCAGAATCTTAGGCACAATTTATCACTTATTTCGATATCTCCGACGGAACTGTCGATCTCATCCAAGGCCCATTGGGGTGTAACTACCAAACTCAAGAGAAACGCATCTATTTTTAGGTGATAAGTTCTCTGTGTACTGTGTGCATATCATAGGGTTAACTCGCCTCATCGCTATCTGGGCTCCTCAGATCGCCCTGCTTGGACATGACGACGTCAAAGCTGGCTGCTGATCCGGGATTAGCCGTTGGATGTAACGAAAAGTTAGTATTAGTTTACAAATGAAGTTGTAGGACTGGAAACGTATACTAATTTCTAAACACCTCTGGCAACCTGTCATTCAATTTTTATTCGGTATACTGGGAAAAATATTGTTTGATTTTGGAAAAAGTGTGTGTGTTGAATTTCGTATGTATTTTGCTGTAGGTTAATGTTTGGCGTAAAATGTATACACCGATTATGTCATATTTTAGTAGGGTGCTTTTTGCTATTTATTCAGAAAAAGTCATTATTTTCATGGCGGCGAAGGAACGAGTAAATATAGCATATACCGTATATATATTTGGTTCAATCGCGCTAATAAGTGATTCCCAACTTTTCTACCCTGGCGGACTGGTAATATTAAATAAAATGCACTCGCGGACCAGCAAAAATTAAAAAAGGTGGAACAGAAAATAATAACATATATTTACGTAATATAATGCAATGTCGGGCACTCACTATGGAAAAACTATCAAAAAATGTGCCGGGCGTTGAAATGGGTGGAACATAATATTTGCGTAAAAAAATTCACACAGAAAACATCTTACATAAAAAAACATTTACATGCCAAATCATGTACAAACACAATTAACTCTAGTGAGACTTTTGTAGGGACAATCATATTCAGTGGATTGAGTTTCGGTAATTTGGGCAAAACTAGTATTATTAGTTGTGATTCGGGTTTAACTCAGATTCTTTGAATTGGGACAAAACGAGTTGGTCATAACAATTCTTAATTGTTGTGCGTCATACGGGTCGCAGGCCATTGTCCGGGGACAAAACATATTGTTTTGATCGGACAATCAAGATTAGATCTCTTGCCGTGCTTAATAGTTCATCAACTTAGGGACCCAATTTATTTGTATATATATATTCAAAAAAGAGATAGGAGGGGAGAGTCAAGACCGAGAGGAACAGTATATAATTATTGTGGTCCAAGGTTGACGGCCTCACGGGCCACACTGTTATTTTTGTATTGTTCGCGGGCCACAACAGTGTCAAGAATAGGTAAACAGTGTAATACAAAACAAACATGTTTATTGTCCAAACACGTTCATCATTATTTGTCATTTATCAAGCTGAAACTTGCAAAAACCACCAAAGAACTCATTAAAACGTGAAAAATCTTACTAAATCTACATCTAGTGTAAGACTTTAAACTTTTCATAGCGGAACAGGTGTCATAAAGAGAAATTGCCGTTTCAGACTGTCACCGACACAACTTGCAGAGATATCAAGCAAGCGGTATTTTCCCTCCCATTATCCAGTCAGAAATCTGTTTGAATTGGTCAGCTTTTTTTCAAACCCATGTTTACAGAATAACTTACAAATTGATTGATTGCCGAATTATTATCAAATTTGGGAGGGTTATTACTAAGTTTTCTTACGTATAGGCAGCATTTCTTGTAATTCTGTTTAGGCTGGTTGAAAAAAAAAATCGGCAGGAATTGTATTCTTCGGCCATCGCATTACTATTTAGTTATCAGGCATATCCGACCTAGGCTAATAGATTCCTCATTCGATTTTTAGTTTTCTATGGAGCCTATTTTGTTAGCAGATATTCCCGACCAAAAAGATAAAAAGCCAATAAACAATTTAGGGTACTCCTGAAGTATGTGCACCAAGATGTCGCACAACCAGAACCCTAACCTGGTACACAACCTGAGTTCAGGTTGTTCGCCATATTGGTGCGCATACTTCAGGAGGCCCCAATTTAGACTAGTCAAGCCTGAAGCAGTCCATAAGATAACGTAGAATTGTGACAATCAAGTTGGCAATAAAATAGCAATTGTGTGCTGGTGAATTCTGATATCGTTGTTGGGAGTGAAGATCAGGCAACCACAGAAAGAGGGTGCGATAGAGATCGAGCTGATGACTGGGCCGCTCCCATCTGTCTTTAACACAACGTCCAAATATACTATGAGATTGGCTATAGGCCTACTTTGGCTGCTGTTTCGTTTTCAATATGGGATTGTAAACGAGGCTACGAAGAAGTTTCTGCAACACGTAGCTCTGCAGCGGCGTCTAGTCCATTTCTCTGCTTCGTTTTAATCAAAGACAGTGATGAAAAAGTAATTTCGTATGGTTGGAAATATGGACAACAGTTTGATTGCTTGGTTACTTAGCGATGGGTATTCGTTATCAAAGATATACAGAATTGCGGAAGTGATTCTTTTTCAAATTTGAACTGTAAAGAATCACAACTTTAATCATTAGTTACGGTATTACTTGAATTAGAACTTATCAATCTGAAAACATAATACAGCAAAATACTCCAATGAAATGAATAGAACAAAAAGTATATGAATGAAAATAACAAATACACAATGGTATTACAATGCAAGAAAACAATATATATATATACAATATATATCCAAACCTATCACAAACCATCAACCACAAAATCAAAAAACAAACACACTTGGCATCCCACTCAAGTAGCCTACCAGCAACAACCCAACAGACATAAAAAAGACACCAAAACACCGGAAATCCAACCCAAACAAACACAGGACACCAAAAGACCGACAGCGCCACAGCACTCCCGAACACCGAAACACTAAATCCTGCAGCAAGATCAAACCACGGCTTTTAATAGAAAAAATACGGTTTGTCACATTTGTTCGAATACCTCCCGGAGATACCTTCAATTCCTTCCGCTGCAATTCTATGCTTTGTGAATCGCATTCGATATGGTGAACCGGTTGTGAGCGTTTGTTACGATACGATGTTTCGACATTGATGTCCCCCCGGCTAGGCAGAAATGTCTTGTTTTCTGATTAACAGAATCTATAGTTGGTCTTGCTCATATTTGCTTGAATGTTGGTCTTAGTTGGGGTGGAGAATCTTCAGTTGATCCCTTTCCCAACTGAAGAATATCCCCCTCACCCAACCCACTTAAGCCGATAATACCAGTTGACCCTTCATTTGACCTGGACTAATTATTTGGTGGGGTTAGGGTTAGATGGTCTCAGTTGGGGTGGAGATTCTACAGTTGGTCTAACTTGGAGTGGAGATTATTCAGTTGATCCACAATTTCATTCTCATTTACCAGAACTCTACAACTGTAAATACAAAAATCGATACTCCTGAAGTATGTGAACCAAGATGGCGGACACTGGAACGTAGTATGTGTACCAAGTTGATTCCACTTTCTCAATAGCAGCTACAAAGACAACTAAATATCAGCCTAGCATATTCCCTGTCGCATTACCGTTTCGTAATCAGCGTAAACAGTAACACTAAAATTGGTGCCTAGTGTCAGAAAATTTAGTAAATATCAATTAATGCCGCTTTATTACCCTGCTGCATCCTACCTCACAAGGCCTGGTCACCCTATAAATCCGTTCAGCGAGTACATGCAGTACGAAAGATAACAAGAAAGCGTTGCGGCCATATTTTAGCCAACTAAACGTTAATCGTTGCAATCATTCAAAGCTGCTCGCGTACCACTTGAAATGCTCCCGCATAGGCTACCAATAGTGGTATGCGTGCCACAGGTTGAGAACCACTGCTGTAGAGCTATTCCCAACAAGACCCACCCGTACCGGAGCACATCGTTCGCATCTAAAGTTCATCATCTTTTCAGTAAACCTTGCTAAGTTGCGTCGGTATTTTGCATAGAATTACAACTATAGGATTTACATATTTATCCCGGGGGAGAGGAAAGCCGATAAGACGGCTTATCCATATGGCGAACCGGTTACCATTCCAAGTCGGGTATGGGATTAGTTATATTGTTTGTTTTCGGAAGCATGGACTTGGTGGTGGAGGAAGCCGTAACCGACCAGCGGTTACGTGAACCACCCAACGACGGCGAGGAGTCCAGCAATCCTCTCGCACATAACCATCCCTGAATGGGATTCGAACCTGCGAACCCACGCAGAGTAATTAGAGGTGCGGTGGCGAGCATATTCCTAACGCTTAGCCCGTTGAGCCACACCGCCGCGCCTTTTCGTATTTTCAACAGCTTTCATGTGTTCTTTGGTTATGCGAAGAGCACGTGAACCAGGGTCGGACAGTGGAGTATTGTACATCATAATTGTCATATCTTGCCTTCCCATAATGCTGGAAATCTTCAAAAAAAAAAAATTTTTATTTTACAGCCGACTTGATAACATATCTGCAACAAACTACAAGCATTTTCATCTTTGTTCTGCGACATTGACCTTAATCATAAAATATAGCAATTTGACTTCTCTTAGCAACACAGTAGTAAAGCAAATGTCTGACACTGAATGAACATAGCAGTCTGCCTGGATAGATTTTAATTCATGGTACTTTATAATTCATCAACTTGAAAACTAGACCAAAAGAATATTATATTCGATAACAATGCGACAATCATAAGTCACTTAACCAAACAACATATGATGGAAAAAAATTGCCTATTTTAGAAAAAAACATATTACAAAAAATCCGATGTGGGAATATTGAAGTCGAGTATGAACAAATAGCATACCAAAACAAAGAAAAAAAAGCAGTCTTGGGATGCGCGGCTAGGTATAATAAAGGGCAGCACACACTAAAGACTTCAGTATTACACGACAAGGCAGCATTCATTTTGAAATAATTTTCGAGGGAATAGAGGTCTTGCTTCCCACTCACTTTAAATCTGAAAGACTTTGAGAACATAAACATAATAATACAGCAATGAAGATTTGCTAAAAAAAAGTAACATGGTAAAGCCTTGAGTATGTTTCTGAACAAGAACTTCGGCACATATATTTTATAGCACCATCGACTATCAGATACATTTATATTTTACTGTGAGCAAATAATATAAATCCGGTCAAATCCTGATACACGAAGCATGCACGGATTCAAGTTAAATATTCCAGTATTCAAGATATGGGAAGGACATATTTTGGAGATCAAGTACTTCAAATAAGAGATAAAAAATATTCACGATTAGACTTGCAAGACTACAGAACATTTCCGAGTAGGTTGAGTGTTGTATCGGTTTTGAAAGAAAAAGGGAACTACCGGTAGTTACTTGAAGTGTGATTCGATTTTACACTGACAAACATGCACCGAAATTATTTCAAAATCAAGTCGCATCATTTAATTTTTGGGCTGATACATCAAAATGTTTTAAAATCAAAATAATAAACCAAATCGCAGACTAGTTTAGAATTAAAAAACCGAAGCTATATGTGTAGAATTATAAATTGTGCAGCTGCAGTATAAATGACAAATATATTCTTATTTGATTAGAACACTAAACAGTAATCTCCGCAACATGTTGTATTTTTTAAGGAAATAGAATAATATAATTTTCTATTCCTCGTGTTTTTGCTTTCAATCTGCTGAACGAAGCGCAAAAAATTATTAAAGGGTTAAATAAACAGAAACGACTTGGTGATACATCTAAAACAAAAGAATTGCAACAACAACAATCAAAGTTTACTGCATCCCCACATCAATATATTCACATCAAAATTAGCAACCTATAACTTTGTATAATGCATTCATTAGCATTATTAACTTGTGATAATAGAAAAGATTCGTTTTAAAATGATTTTACTCAATTTAAGTTATGCCTTGAATACTCCAGTAACTAGAAAATTCAGTGATATAAAAACCAAATGGGACTTATTTTATTTCTAACATATTCAATCAAATGGTCTAAGCAATCAGAAGAACATGTTAAATATCCATTGTCACAACATCAGATAGCACAGTATCATAGTGAAATCATTTTTTCTGAGCAAGCCTTAATCCTGCTAATTATCATGATTGACCAACTTGACATTTATTATCTATTTCAAATGAATAATCCAATTTGATTTCTGTGCATAATCAGCAACTTCAGAGTCAATTTTTGTGGCCCAAATCACAGTTCCTAACAAATTCATGTTGATATGATTTTAACAAAACACAGCTCAACCTTACAATTCTGCCAAATATTAGATATAGGACGGAGGTGGAACACCTCCGTATAATAGAAGATAGATCGTCATCTTCTTTGGACAACACTAGTACAACTTTATCTCAACAGATTCATTAGGTGATTTTATTCAATATGTGGATACAGGAATATACCGAACACATTACACAATGAGCCTGAGAAAATGTAAGTATTACTTTTACATACTACAGATAGATTCCCTTCAAGTGACAATTTATCAACAAATATTTTACAATAGCAGCTCGAAAAACTTCATTCTGGATAACAAAAATAAACAGATATTTCAAACATACTTCAACTGAATATTGCTAATAGCAACCATACCATACATTAATTACCAACTGAATTGAATTTGTTTGCTTACTTACAGCTGCAAAAACCTAGGCAAATCATGCTATATTTTATCATAGGGGAGTTAACATGTTACGGATGGTCAGGCAACTGCTTGGTTTATAATGTTATCACTTCTACATTTCCTCCTCCAGTAATATTTGATAAAAAAAACATTTTATAACATGGAGATAACTGCTTACTTTGAGCTATATATATATATTGAAAATAAATATTATTGCTGCCAAGTGAAACAAAAATATGCTGTGTGAAGTCTGTGAAGAACTGCTCACACATTTGTTTATGGTAAAATTCATGATATTCTGAATCAAATAATCTACAAAACACTGAAATCCCCATATAATTTGATCAACACTAACAGCAAAACAATTACAAAGACAATTTTCTAAAAAAAAACTGCACCTAGTAATATTTATATTTTATTTGAAAGCCTTCAGGTTCAGACTGATATTTACAGCAATTATCTTATAAAAAATCAATCAGTATCTAAAAGATCTCAATTTGTGTCTAATTGATGTAATAAGCATTCCTTTCTAAACCCTTCATCCAGCTATCGAATATTTCAATCATCTTGTTATAATATAAAAAAAGATTTTATATCAATGAGACACTATTTCTGTGGTGAGTGAATTGCAGATTTTTACTTGAACTTAATTAAACTGCCAATGAGTGTATGGCATACAGATAACTGCACTGTTGGACCAAATTTATTTTTGGTTTGGTTTGGAAAAGGGAATCTGTAAATTACACTCTCTATCACTCAATGTTCACTTACAGTGAACTTTCCTCATTGTGGCGTCAGCTCAATATTTTGTTCGCCTATCCTAGCGTTTGTGAGGTGACGTTTAAACTTATTGCCTTATGTGACTGTTTGGCGTCATACTTTTCCCGCTCCAACGCCGCAGTTGTCAAAAATGTAAAGATTGTTGGTCGCAGCAACCGCGATCACACTGTCATGTGGATGCCAGGCAGTGTGCAAAATTTTTCGTGTGAAATCGAGAGAATCTACACTGATTTCATCTTTCTTCCGCTTTCCACCCTGGGTTATCTGAAAACATGACATGAAAGTGACTACTGTGACTACAAATTTACACAGCTAAATATAAAAGTTACAAAGCAATTTTAATTTGAGCAGTAAATAGTTACAATAGTACTCTATACAGGAGTTCCAAACTAGGGTACATGTTCCACCAGGGGTACATTTCAACTTTTCGAGGGATAGATTAGATTAAGTAATAGGATATTCTTTCGATAACTTCTAAGTTCTAATCTGCTTTAAAATATTTTTTATCCCGATGTTATTAATTTGAGTATAAGAACCCCTTGAGATGTCACATTTTCACCCCATCAAAAGTAACAGCAACTACCAAGTGTATGTACTTTGTGAAAAATAATTGGGAAATGATTCTATGAAACCACTTGCTCACCCAGCGTTTGGAGAGATCGGAATTAAAAAAAAAGATGCTACGAAGTTTCTCTCATGATTGCGAAGCAAAAAATCATAGTTCATTGGGGAAAACCTGATCTGGTCCTACCGGCTACCCTTTTTATTTTAAGGATTTGAAATTTATGCAAAAATTAGCTGGCAAATAAGAGCATTTTTACAAACAATACCAGCTTGGCAGGGAATAAAAATGAAGGTAGTAATACCTTCTTTGGCTTCAGAAGAGCCCTCTGCTTGCTATTTTCTCTTGATGCTTCTAAAGTTACATCCTTCTTCGAATTGCAGTCGAATACACGGAAAAAATTGTTATATGAACCAGTCATAATAGCACTGAAAAATTAATTGGTTACAGATTCTTACTTTTACAATTATCAAAGAGACATTATCAAATTTACAAATGTAATGCAAAAACACTTCAGTGATCTGAATGTTTCATTACAATGAGTAAGTCAATTAGGATTTTCAAGAACGAGATTAATTTTCTTATCAAGCATTTCATCTTGCTATAAATAAAGATAATATAGATGGCTTCAAAACTCAAATCAAGTTCAATTTGTTTATAATAGGTTGTCCAAAAAATCATTTAATGTTCATTCTTACAACATTAAAAGGGTTATGTTTTTCTTTCAAGAGTGGATTTGTAGAATATGCAAACAGTAGTCTATAGATAATAAGGTATGATTGTAAGATAATATAGTCAATTTATGTTCCATCATTAAATTGAATATAGAGAAAATAAAAATTACCTAAATATGAGTAAGTTGAGTGGATTTGATGCTTTTATGACTTTAATTGTTGTTGTTAAAAGTTGTTAAAGAGTCGAGGGTGAAATGAATATGCTAGTAAGAAACTGTGGTTTCTAATCAACACATATACAAATTTACAGTAAATCAGATATCCAGCCCATTCAAAAATATTTTAATGTATAGCAGATGTTTAAAAACAATACCTCTGATAGTCTCATGACATTTTTCTTAAAAAAACTCTTTCCAGCATTTTAAGATTATTAGGTACATAAAAATATTTAGGGATAAAATAAATATATGAATTGTATGACAAAAATAACACAGATACATACTTGTCAGCACCATTCCAACAGCATTCAAACTTGTCAAAAATACAGTCATTTTCATATAGAGAGCAGAGTTTACTACGAAGATACTCATGAACCTAGAACAAACAGAAAAGGTTTCATATAAAAAACTGAAAACATATATCGACAATCATTATTAGTAAGTAACTGGAACAGGTGTGGGCAAGGTTTTTGGACGGACCATGTAAGAGTGACATAAAAAGTTACACTTTATGAACACTATTCACAGTGTCACAAAAGCCAAACTAAATTTAATCGAAACACACTCCTTGAGCTATTTCTTAGCTAAAACATCAAAATGATGTTTTAAAGCAGGGGTTCTCAACCTTTTTTCTGTCAAGTACACCCTGAGTCACGGAAAAATCAACGAGAACCCCCGGTAATCAGACACTTAACAAAGTTGTGAATTGTGATATGGGCCTACTGATATATTGTCTAACAAAGTGTTGCAACACCAATTTATTGACCATATGTAACTGAATTAAATCGTCTTGTTGATATTATTGCCCTTGTCGCCTGCCTTACTAATGAATTCTTGAAATCTCTCCCAAGTTTCAATGAGCATAATCACTTCTCCAATGCTCGCAGCGCGCTGTCTTTGGAGATATTACAGTTTGTATGCAAAGCCATGAATTTCACATTGTTGCGTCACAATTACAACAACGCAAGATCAGCGAAAATCTATGTTTCAATTGGCATCTAGTTTCAATGTGCACACAATTTCCCATGGTAGTAATAAAGGATATTAAAAATCAGCAACAAACAAAAACTCGACTGTCATCCAAGTACCCCTGGAAATTTTCTCGTGAACCTTTGGGGGTTCGCGAACCCTAGGTTGAGAACCCCTGTTTTAAAGCATCAGGCGGGCCCGATTGAATTACCCAACTGGCAGGATTAGGCGCCCAGGCTGTAGTTTGTCCATGTCAGGATTAGGATGTTCGAATTTTGAAAGTTCTAGGTGATATTGGTAGTTGAATATTAAATAAAAATTATCCGACCTAACTGACACTTAATTAATATTTAGTGCAAATGTAAAAAATAATTAAACTGTAATATGACACTCTTAGTTCATGTAAAAGAAAAAAAAAATTGAGGTATAAATACTTTAAACCTATAAATTTTCAGCATAAACTCTTTAAATACACATTTCATATGGTAATAACAAGAAAAGTAAAAGTTGCTGAACAGTCTTTGTTCTAGTTCAGTACTGTAATCTCTCGCGTACTGCTTTTGTACTGCTTACATGTGGGTATTCATGACAGCAATGTTTTGCTAACAGCTAACCTCAGGATAGTTGTCAAGAAATCTTGTATATTTGATTTGCTATGATGTTCGTGATCTATATTTTTCGATATAGAGTTTAAGTCTTCAGAAATGTAGAATTTATATTGTAGAATAAATTCCCCTACTTTTGTGAATTTATTGTATTGCATTGACATAAATATTTGTCTGGCCTGTTTTCAACACAGTTTGAGTCATACCTGGCCCGCGGTCAAAAAAGTTTGGCGACCCCTGTACTAGTTTAAGCAGAAATCAAGCATGATAAGAAAACATTTTCTACGGGCAATGAATTGATTCTTTAATAATTCATGATGTCGTTGCTGCATATAGTGTTGTATTTTGGGTGAGACAACTAAATATGTCAAAATCATCAACCTAAAGCTACAAACAATGGAACTGAAGCATTTGTTACAGTTTATAAAACATACAAGCAAATTTGTTGAAACGTTTAATTAATTTAGCAAGACTTTATTAATCTGCAGACACAAGGATAGGAAGAAAGATAATAAAAAGGGTAAGAATATAATGTTGTAATACTTTATTGACTAACAATGAAATCATTAATGTGGTATGATGTAGAATCCTGAGAAAATGTGCTAATATTTTAAAGGAAAATTTTAGAATTAATTGATGCCATCCTTCATTCATGTTTACGCAACATCACTCACTTGATAAGACTCAACCGGTTTGCTTTCCATGTTCAAATCCCAAACTTTAACAGAGAGGTAGTCGCGGGTGATCATATACCGACCATTGTGACTGAATTTTACGTCACTGATCGAAGAGATGATTTCAGAGAAGAAAGATCGATTGTTTGGATCCTCTGGTTCTTCAAAAACTACAAATAAACAAACGTGTTTAGTTTAAGACCAATATTTCTTATCAAACAATCCAAATTAATAAAAATAATGAAATTGTTTTGCTTAAACCAAAAATTTTACTTGAATTGCACTATTAGTGACAGTTTCTACCATAATTTGATTACCTTGAAGCTAGATGTTGGTTATTTATAATAATTTACTATTCTAGATCACATCTAGCGTTCTGGTCAGAGCTGATTTTTTGTTTTTGTTTTCAGATAACTGTTATTAATAAATACAGCATGTGTGGATGCTGTATTCTTAGCATCATTGTAAGTAACAATTACTGCAATTAACTGGGTCAAGATTTACCCTAGTGAAATTCCCACCTATCCCAATAAGAAAACTTGATTGATAATTAGTGAAATCCTAACTGGGAAAGTTTAAAAAAATCTTTCCAATTACACTCCTGACAAATATAACAATGGCATACATGTTGAACACAATCAGTGTCTAAACTTTGCAACATAGAAACTTTCTTTCGTGGTTACGAATTGTTATGAATGATTGTGTAAGTGCTTCACAATCAAAGACAAGCATGAAAGAAAAAAAGAGAGAAATCATGTACAATAGTATAGACCAGGGATGGCGAACCGCTGACCCGCGGGTCACAAAGTGACCCACCGCGTTTTATTTGTGACCCGCCAAGCGAGGGCACGAATAAAATGAAATGCTAACATATCAGTGATAAAAATTGATAAAACCGGCCTTAAATTAATCTAACAATAACTAAACTATTATAATGTACAGTCAGGGAGGGCTGCGATCGCTCATGTTCAAAATGTTGATTTTCGGGCCGGTATGGTAATTTTTAAAACCCCTAATCTTGTACGCATGTATGCACCGCTGGCGGCTCCTGAAGTATGCGAACCAAGATGGCGGACATCGGAATGTAATATGTGTACTAGGTTAGGGTTAGGCCATAATTTTAGGTACAAATACTACGAGAGGCACTTGGCTAGTCTTCGAACTCATAGTAGGACTGAAATAAGGGAAATTGGAATAAAATTAAGGCCTAACCCTAACCTGTTACCCATGCTACGTTTCGATGTCCGCCATCTTGGTTCGCATACTTCAGGAGCACCCACCGCTGTGTACCGTTATTCAGCTATTGGGCCTGACATCGTTTATAACATAACAATGCAATTGATCTGTTCAATTCTCGCAACGCCTATCATAAA
Source organism: Styela clava (assembly GCF_964204865.1). NCBI lineage: Eukaryota > Metazoa > Chordata > Ascidiacea > Stolidobranchia > Styelidae > Styela > Styela clava. Next base: position 22,228,694 of record NC_135258.1, on the reverse strand, counting down.
ACCGAGTGCCATGAAAAGTCCCTGATAGAAGTCTGAATAAGTAAAGCCCAAAACTACACCAACACCAGCTTATAAGATTTGTTTCAGAAGTTTCTTATAGATACAAACGTGAATTAAATATCTGTGACCCACTCTCTTCTGTTCCGCGATAAAATTATAATTTTTGACCCATTCATTGAAAAAGGTTCGCCATCCCTGGTATAGACATGTGTTCAATCAATAAATTGTGTTCTTATAATAAAAAGTTATAATATAATGCAGCAAGGGATCATATTATAACTGGATTCTTTTGGATTTAAAAAGGTGGAAAATCTAAATTTTTCATTCCCACTTTCAGTAGCAGTCCCTCGACACTGAGCTTGAAAACCAAGCTTTGAAATTTTTAAAAAGGTAACAATCTCTAATTTCAAACCAAACCAAATAGTATGATAAACAGCTGATTATCAAATAACAGCAAGGGCTGGGGAGTTGGTTCGAATCACAGTGGCTCGGGCTCCGAAGCCACAGTATATTTAATTCTGCTTCAGCTTCTTTTATTATGTGAGACTTGGGCCCCAACTCTGACTCCATACCCATTGAGGTTTTTAAGTATGACTGCTATCATGAAATATCTTCCCAAATGCAGTTCCATCGGAACTGGACTCAAAACCACGATATAAGGGTTTTCTATTTCAGAACGAGAGTTTCAATTATATAAATTCAACTTCGAACTTAATATCATAAATTAAAATTTATGAGCTGAAAAGGATGAGTTTTATTATCTGTACGAAGTACAAGAAAATTATAATGTTAAAAAATATTTAGATGGTTAGGAAATGGAGTCACTAAGATAGGCTCGTAGTCGTAACTATACAAATATTTAAAATTTATTTTTTTTCGGCCCATAATTTTCAATTTATGATATTAAGTTTCGAGTTGAATTTATATATTTAGGACTCCATTTTGAAACTTGAAACCTTTACATCATAGTTTTGAGTCCCAAAATGTCACAACACCATATCTCCAGCTCGCCCTGATTCATAGCAAACTTAGTGATAAATCTATATTACAAGTACAAAAGGTGAAACAAGACATCAAAATCTTACTTTTAGCATGTTGATCACAAAGGGCAGCTTGGCGCATGTCGCAGAGTCTAATGGTCCCCTTGCTGCTGCTGTACACAAATGTATTACAGTGGTTAGGATGATATTCGGCTGCTGTTATAACCTCTGTTAAATCTTCCATATTTGCCGGCTTGATGTCAACAATGTCTGAAACAGAGTCAAAAACTTGAATTACAGATATGAATTAGAAACGTTCAATTTTAAGCTTTGTTCATTCTGAAGCTAAAACACCTAGCATCGCTCCTTGCTTTCTTCCCAAAAACAGCCTAATCTTGCAAACAATGCCCAATTCAATAGTTAAAACAGCAACCAGCCTTTTCAAGAATGCTCAGTCACGATTTGTTTTTTTCTCCAAAATATTAGGTTTCTAAGCTAAAAACTCACTGATGAAAATTTTCTCCAGAAAATGATATAACGAGAATATCGGTCAGAGACCTAAGACTTATCAATCGGAAGTTAGGGATCCCCCAAAACAGCGCTCTTACTCCATAGTGACACCTTGTGTCCCATCACTAATTAATAACTCATTAATTATACGACATAATTCATCCAAAATCAATAGGCTTCTGGTCCGAGATATGATGAATGCACATGCAAAATTTGGAGCAGATTCAACTTTGCTTTCGTGAGATATCGCATGCATCTAGCAGACAAACAAACAAATGGACAAATACCTATCAACATACTCATTGATAAAGATCGATAAGTAATAAAGTTAATAAAATTAGTCCTTCAGTACCTGTCAATAAAAGTATTGGACAAGCAATATACAAAAGTTCAACAACATGGACTTACTAAAGCTTCTGTCCGTTATTTCAAGATGCCATAGATTGACTCTGAGATCATCTGCAGAGAGATAAGTCTCATTGTCGCTGTTGACAGAGATTGAGTTGATGTGATATGTATGAGCATTCGAAAATACTTTCTTTGGTGATGCTTCTATCATCAGTTCCATAGGTTGATACCGAGGGACAACGAGCTGATCAAATCGTCGAGGTCGGCCGTCCTCTTCTCTCAAGTTATATCCAAAAGCTTGTTTCTCTCGTTCAGAAACTTTCCACAGCTTAATTGTTTTATCTAAGAGACAAAGACAGCAAGGTAAATGAATAACAAAATGATTAAATTTAAAAAAACTATCCGCACAAACAATCCTAAAATGCTGAATATTATTATTCAATAGGTAGGCTACTTTTTTAAAATAATACATTTTTGATTATCTGATTTGAAATGGAATGTAGGTATATGGCATACCACGTCCGTGATAAGTCGACATTCAGACAAATCAAATTTGTTAATGAAGACCAAGTGTGGCCAACCAAGAATCCAAGGATCACAAAGCACCGGGTTATTTTTTTCAGTAATCCACCAAATCACGAATTACTACTAAAGTAGTTACAGTATACAGCAGACTATGTAGCCTCTCGTACAATGATGAAACGATACAACTGAGATGATGTTGACATGTTGTCAATGTTTTTTTTGTGTATTCATATCAATCAATATTTTCGCATATACCAAATCAAGCACTTGAAATTGCCTCAATCCTGGTAGACCTCAAGTGAGTGAATCTCAACCTATACAACATCAATCTAGTATTATGAGAATTGCGGGAAAGATGCAACACAACAGAGTTTCTCAATTATGCAGACTTTGATGTAATCCAATTTAGGACCCACATTTTTTTGTTTGATGATAAAAATATACTATGTAAACTAAAGGTGCTTACAAACCAAAAATATGTTCAAAATTAGACGAAACAATCAAAAATGACGCTTCATTATATTTATTTGTTTTCTATACTACCATTCATCAATTCTAGTTTATGAAGTCGTAAATAATATATTTTCAACATCACAATTACAAACAGTGAGAATCCCACCCACTTAGACATGACATCAGATAAAAAACTAGTCAAGATAGAAATTATTAGAGCTGAGCACAATAACTCTATTATGATGAAGTTATTCTATATAAATAATGACAATGAAATGGAGCATGACTCACAAAGTTAGGTCAAAGTTATTAGGCATACAGAAAGTAAAATTTTAACACATATTTTGCTTTGAGAAGGCAAATTTTAAAATATCGGTAGCAATATTCGAAATGGTCGTAACAGCATGCAAAACTTTTCATTCTAATGTAGGTTTATTATTAATAGAAGGTAAAGCCAAAATACATTCTACGTTGTTATCAGATATACATTTATAAATACCAATCGCTATTTCTGTATTGAAATTAATTAATGAAAGAATGGAAATCATTAAAAAGAATGGAAATTAAATTCAGAATGGCAGGTCCTCAATTTTTTTTCCAGTGAACTTTGACTAAATACTACTTAGGTCAGTCTGAAACTCTCACTCCATTGCTTTTGGTGACGAGGTATTCAAGACTTGCCAAAAATTAGATCAATCACCCTTTGTAGGTGCGCCAAGAAAAATTTGGTGGGAACCATCGATCTAGGTTTGTGGTTCTCAATTTTCCATGATAAATGGTATACTCTGATAAATATTATTATTATGAGTAGAATCACTTCAGTGGCAATGGTTGCAAGGTACAAATAAATATACCAAAATCAATATTATAAGAAATGGAACATACTCTTTGTAACTAAACGATTATGCGTGCTCATGCTCCTAATATTAACGAGCCTGATAGCGGCCACTCTCTATTGGAAGAAATCTGTTTCGATTTCTTTGGGCTTTGGGTTAATGAATAACCGACATTTAGTATTCAAAGTATTCACGATCACAAAACCTGTTTACTTCGAAATTCAAGAATTTTTTGAAATGTCTAACCTAGTAAAACATCAAAATTTGTTGAACAACAAATAAATGTTACACAGCATGCCAGCATTAACCAATGATAACAAATAGCTACTAAATTGCAGATAGTTTTATTTTAGTTTTATTAAATTTAAAAATTCAGCAAAGGGGAATAATATTTACATAAAATAGAATAAATAAGTTCTCAACAGATGGTATGTGCATTAAATCATCAAAATTTCTCTAGCTTGAATTTATTGCATAAATGAGCTGATAAATTAAGAATTAACTTATAATTGAAGGTGCATTATGCTGAATCAAAAAAGTCTTCTAATGTGGTAAATACATTTCTATTTATATTCTAATATTCAATCCACCAAGTAGAATTCAGCATAGTAAACCGAAGTAAAAATTTTGCATTTTCCTGAGGTTGATAGTTGAATTTTCAGACTTCTAATGGTGATAATCACCAATTAAGGTGAAGGATAGTAATTGACAGTCTGCCTGAAATTTTTTTTATCAAAATTTGATTTCCTTGGGAGTTCGGAACTGGAGAACAACGTTAGAGGATGATTGTAAATTTCCAGTTTTTCTTTCATTTGTAAAAATATCCATAGCCTACTGCTTTTGATTTGAAAATTACAAAATACAGATTTAAAAATAAATGAACATACCATTCGTGGAAAGTAGAAAATGTGCAGGATTCTTGCGTTGTAACCATCGAATTTTATTAATTTTTTCCTCAATTTCTAAACTTTTTAAATAATCGAACTCTGGTTCATGACTTTGAAAAGTACTGTAAACATTGTATTCACTCCCACGCACTTCGCTATTCTTTGTCTGAAATATTAGAGAGTGAATGAAACGGCAGGAAAATTTAATAGGCCATTCAAAATTGAAATTGCAGCAAAACTAAGAAAAACTTCAGACTTGAATATAATCATAATTCGCTCATGGATAAAAGATAGGGTATTTTAGCAGTGCCATTTTTTTATTTTCCAGAAAATAACAAAAAACAAAATTGTCTAGATGCAAATGAATAATTAATATTTGGCACTGGTTGTCTATCATTGAAATCATTTCCTAAAAAATAGTAAATAGTTGCTTCATGGAATTGTAGGCATTCAACTGATTCAAAACATGCTCTCTATCACATTTGCTATGAGTAAAATCTTTTATTCTCCACATGGCAAACTGAACAAAGCAAACTGGTATGTATATCTGTCAGAGCTAGAGAAGTGTGACAACAACAAGGTTTCTTCTTTGTTTTATTTTTAGTATTAGACACACTTTTGCAATTTTCAAAAATTATTCCAATCTTATTCGTCTTATTAATGCTGTCAGTTTAAGCTGAGAACAAAACAACCGCACTATCCAGATATGTCAATTATTAGGCCTGTGTGTGTGTTTTCTGATCTAATTTTTTATTCAAGACAGGGAGATGTGAAACCTATTGCTCAGGCTAGGGATGGAAAGTTAGAAAAGCAGTATCTGGCTATATTACCGTAGTTATTATTTATTAAAGTGTGTGTGCACTTTATCGGTGAGAAACTTCTGTATTGATAATTAAGGCAATATTTTGTTGGAAAAGCGCTATAGAATTGCTGTTCTTTCTATTTATTATCAACCAGGACACCTGAATAAAAAATTTAGCAAGGGCATTTTTCATACTCCTTTTTGGTGCACCTGTACAACAAGATATTTTTGATTGAATGTTGTTCAGCAGACTGCCTGAAAACAACATATGTAAAGAAGATTATAAATATTGTATAGAAATAGCATACCATTGGTTCTCTTTGGAAAATCACGACACGACCTCCTTTGTCTCCAGTTGCCAATAATTCTCCATCATAGTTGAATTCAACAGTGGAGATGATGTCAGCTGTCAAATAAGTATAAAACTAAACTACATTTACAGAGAATGAGGTGGAAACACAACATGAGAAAAACAATAGCATGAAACACAGTTGAAATTAATAACAAATTTGAGGTCAAACCGAGGGAGGTTACTATATATTAACAGTCACAGTAACAAATATTAATTTTCATCCACATTATTCAATTTATAGAATTCAAACATCGCAAATGTCATGCTAAGCTTTTTCGTAACGGAAAACGTGCTTACGCTCAGAGACATCCTCATCCATCGTTCCTTTGACTTGGGAAAAAAACCACTGCAGTTCACTGTTACTGCTCCCTCCTCCAGATCCACTCGAACTTGCTAGAATAAAAGAAAATTAAAATTAACAAAAAGGCCATGCAATGCAAGATGCAAAAGGTGAACATATCCAAGGAATAGTGTGACAGGTGTGTCTGCTTTACTACCATAATTGACCAATTTGCAATTACTCCATTGTTTATACCATGTCGATTAATATCCAATTTCATCCACAAATAAACCAGTTATATTGAATTAATGATTATTAGGATATGGACTTAAAAATCTCCATAAAATATTAGAGCGCATAGTTTGGTCTCTTTGAAGTTACCTAGAACAGTGTAATTTTTGTTTTTATCCCGCATTCCTAAATGCGTAGCAAGCGGAAAAGTCTCTTTAGATGTTGAAGTGTCAGCAAACCTAGGACATACTCGACTTCTTAGTGATAAATAATCCATACATAAAGATCAAACTGAACAAAATATTAAAGATAGACTAACCAGGAAACTACGCTATATTTATTAGAAAGCAGTATATAAAAACTGGCATCATGTGTAAGTCAAAATATAGGCTATTGTTTCACGAGTATAAATATTTTTTATGACGAGTATTTGCACCTTTCGCTTGGAACAAAGCTACACTATACCAGCTGTCACTAATATTTAATGATATGCAATGAGCTACCTATGATTTGGGAAATAATCTGAGATTTGAAAACAAGATCTGTAATCTGCAATGCTAACAGTTGAACTGCGAGACCATCGCTCGTCAAAATTTTCCAAAGATTGAGAAATCGAAAAAGCTCAAATTTTACTTAGAGCAGGAAACCTATTTAATTTGTTCAATCAAGTAGCATGTCATACTGTCAATTATGTACAGCAAACTATTACCATTTGATTGCTCACATCTTTAAAGAAGAATCGAAAAAGGGAAGCGTTATGAAGGGGTGTATATGAATGAAAACTAATCCCATACTGTGGAAATGCTCTCTAACTTTTGACGAATATTTCAAGTGGGTATATCTGGACTTTTTCGTAAATAAAACTGATTTGAGTGTAACCTTTTAATGCATAAAGTTATACAAGATTTCAACAGTTATGTCAACTGCAACTAGCTCAGTTTATATACCATGGCCACAGAATATTGTTTTCAGAAAATTCAGATGCAAATGTATTTCAAACAAATTTAACGAAACTGGCAATTAACGAAAAATGTTCCAATCGATATGACGATTTCGTACCACACCATTCGAAACGAAAGCATGTTTCAAGCAATGAATGAAAGCGAAAACAAGAGACGGATAAAAACAATCATTGTTGCCAATGAGTTCCTTGAAATTTAAATGAAAGCTGTCAAATCCGTATTTTTCCAAAACCTTATCTGTAATTTATGCACAACTGACATTTGAATCGGTCATTTGAAAAATAGGATCGGTCATATTATGCATTCTGGATAATAGTCTATTTATGATGAGACTGTGTACAATGGGGTTTGCACAAATGATTTAAAAAAAATAACGCTAATAATATCTTTCACACATTATATGCGTAACATCATTATTTTTTGCATGGGGCAATGAGTGATTATAGCATTGTGATGCAAAAGATCGATAAAATATTCGATTCAAAGTTACGATAAGAGAAAATAAATCACAACAATTAAGCATTTACAGCATTAGTCGTCATTATCAGCGCCACTCGCCATGTGGCTTGAACAGACAGAACATATGGCTTCTATGCAATGACATAAAAAGTGTTTGTCATTGTGAATGCATTTTTAGCTCAGAGTTGCAGTGGTGGTTTTATGAGATGGTGCAGAGATCACAGAAATTAAGACGACTGGGGCAGAAAAATAATCAGACCAATGACAAATTGATATTCATGCACCATGAGTAACACCAATCTGTCAATGTAATATATTTCTAGTCTGGTGGGAATTCTGGAATTAGATAACGAATGGCTAAATTATTCAGTTATTGCTCCCATAAACCTTAAATCCTGTCAAATATTCAGCCACCAAGCAGTAACGTTATCACAATAGCAACTCATTCACTCGGAGACTAATCAGCATAGTAGTAGGCCTACGTTAATTGCTAATAGATAAAGCTTAACCCTTTACTACTTTACCGTACCGGTATAAAATCATCAGTAACGTTACCGGTACCGTATGCGATATACATTGCGTTAACTATTAATAATATTATATAAGTAACTGCGATTTTAACTACCGCGCCATACGAATAGTAATTCTTATTAAGAAGTGAAAATTCGAAATTATCGATCCTCTCCAAGCTGTGAAAACGTACCTCAAACAAGTCAATAAATTAAAGGTGTATCAACTAATTAGTACTAATTACACACCAGCCATCACGATTGAAAGATCCTCTTCGCTCTGATTCGTTGATAAATCTTTATTTAATAATGATTCGGCGTAATTTTCCGGGTGATTCTTTTTGATGAAATATCATCCTCAAAACGCCCTTTCACTCCAATAGTAGCAGCGCCTTGATAGGCATAATAAAGGGATAAAGTGCTAGCCTCGGACCAGCTACGGTTTGTAATTGAAAGCAAAATTTATGCAAAAACGAAACATTACAAACTGACTTATTTGCTGCTTATTGAAATCTGAATTGTAGGATTTGCAAATCCATTTGAAAGAGAGGAAAGCCAATGAAACGGCTTGATCATTTGGCTAACCACGGCCCCGCATCCAATTACCAGTCCATGTCGGGTATGTGATTAGATAGCCAGTTTGTTTTCAAGGGCATGTATCTTGCACGGGCATCAGTGTGTGTGGATTGTAATACGTTGGTACTTAGTACCTCGTGAACTGAACGTAAAACAACATTTACACTAGTAAAATCTGTACCTTGTTACAGTACTTCCTTTATTGTGTTTTTTTTTCAGGTTTTTATATTTGACTCGTTTTAAACCTTGTTTTCACAGTTGTGATGATCAGTTTTAACCTCATCGAAAGCACGTTATGCTTGCCCTGCTTGCCCTGATTGATAAGCTCGCACGTTCCTTAATTTAACAGTGTAATTGAGGAAATTTCACGAATTTCACGAAACAATTTACCTTTGCCGCTAGATTAAACTTGTCAATAGTGTTGCAAAGGCTAAATAAAAATATATATACAAGATCGCAAATTACTCAACAATCTCGAGATCTTCCGGATTAATAAATTTTAAGTATATACACACTATTCTTAAGAGGACAAATATTTATGTATTGTATATAATAGGCTTCTACGATTTTCCATGGTATTAATCAAGACTAGTCTATAAAAATGAAGACGTCGCCTGGGAATCATTATATTAACACGAAATGCCTTCGTAACAACGACAAAGTTAATTAATCCATTCAAAATCGGCCCCAGTATCATATATATATCTGAGCCTGCATCTCTGCTGTTTTCAGTCAAATACATCTGATCATACAGGCATATTACTTGCATCTGCGCGAGGTGAAAATCGGAGTTCCGTTTCGCAAGAAATTTGGACCCCACTTCGAATGGAAATGCAGTTTGATAACTGATATACTCTTTAAAGAAGTAATCAGTAGTTAATTTTTGACCATACTTAAAATAGGCACAAACATACAAATTGCAATAAATTAAATTATAAATAGGCCATATGTCAGGGTGAAGGAGACGCGAGATAATACATGTATATATCAATATTAGGCATCAAACTTGAATTATCATATATATTATATATGCATATGTGGAAACAGTTCTGCAGTTTTTGAGATGACGGCACTACGATGATGGTAGTTTGTTAATCTTCATCTTGCATTCATTTAAACTATAAATTGCGTAGCCATAGCAACAAACTAATAAAATTAAATAGGTACGTAAAATTGTCAGTTTGGGGTATTGCTGATTGGAAATAAGCTACTGAATGAAATTAAAACGTGCTGTGGTCTTATCTTTGATATATATATCAATTGTAGAACATGTACATACATGAAATAAATAATTATGAAATTCGAACAACACTTACTCCTGTTCATCTCACTCACGAAAATAAAAGCGCTAACCTCAACGAAGTGTCCAGAAAACGCCGAACATTAACCTACCTAAATGACACGAACAAAACATATATTGCATTCTCGTCATATAGTAACATTCAAGCAGATTCCGAATTTATTTCAAGTTCCTGGTAGCTTATATAGATTACAGTAGTGAAAGGTTGGGACACTTTTCTTCTTTTGCATATTTTGAGTCCTCTATTCTTCACATTCATTTCACTTCACGAGGCTAATGCCGAGAGGGGTAAATATAGTTTTTTTTTAGCGACAAATAATTTCCCTTGCGCGCGATACACATCTTACCATTAAAATGCTTTCAGAAACCTTTGTCAAGTGGGGCGGACATTCGGACAGACCCTGGGGCACAATGGGGTATTCTGTTAAAGTTAGCAAAGTATGCCTTAAAAATAAGCAATGAATCAGCATTATCACCCAAAGAACGCGGGGACTTCAAATTTGGAGATTTATCAATTTTGAAATTAATGTCTAACCTAAATATTCCAGATATTTTTCCCAATAATTCCTTAAACTAATTTTCTGCATTGGCAACATAAAACCACTATTATTTCTACTACACATATTTATGCCGTGGGAGAGGAAAGTGATAAGACGGCTTAACCATATGACGAACCACGGCCAGGGATGGCCATTTCCGAATACTAACCTATTCCGAATACATTCTAAAATAATGTTTTCGAATCTGGAATTCCGAATACATTCTAAAATCGAAAATAACACATTTTTATTGTAGTTTATTAAAACCAAGTAAAATAGGAAATGAGTTCCAATAGAAATATCAGAATAAAGCCACATACCAACAGCATATGTACACAAAGTAATTGATAGTTTATAGCTATCAAAAAAAAAAATAATAGCAACTTGTGACACAGTCAGTTTATTAAAATTGTACACTTAGTACAAATGACCATATGAAAAGATAGCCAAGGAGTTGTCTGACGCTTTTTATCATTCATACCATGATATTACGATAATACCCAAGTCTATTGACAAAAATACTACTTGTATTCAGATAATCGTGTATATTTTCTGAGAGTAATAAAATTCATTGGCAATACAGGCAAATGAAGCAAGCAACAACGATCGAATATCCATTATGCCTAGAGTATTCTACTACCTACCAGTATATTTTTATGTTAATTTATGTGAACCATATTGTTATTATGTGTAGCATATTGTTATGTCTGAAATTAGCAATAAGTTAGACGTTAGAGGATAGATGACCACCACTGCCACGCGCGCAGCCACGATTTTCAAAATCGGAAATTCCCATTGCCGCTTGTAACAGCCACCGCGATTGCGCGCTTGTTTCGTCTTTCTAGCGTATAATGATCATCTTGTCACGTAAAAAATATTTAATCCATGGGGGGTTCTACGAGATTCTAAAATATCTTTATATATTCATTTTTTGAGTCCAACGTAACTCGCGGTTGCTTCTTCATACGTCAAAATAAAAACATTACTATTTGGTAGACGGCGATCTGTGGTCTAAAAGTACGAGATAAACTGCCTGATGGATTTAAATATGTATTTTTGCAATCTTGCCAACTCGTTATCGCCGTTAGAAAAATCTCAATAACTAATGTAAAATCCAGTAGAATACAACTTCATTTCATACAATAAATATACATATAAAGTTTAGCAGTAAATTAAAAATATTTATTCATCGCCGCGATTACTCCAACTGGTAAAATAGCCGACCTTTACAACGAATAATAAAACAACGAATATATATTTTTCTGTTGTGCAAAGTGATGAATTCGTGACCGATATGAGAATATTTAAAATGTCTTGCTTTATTAATTTAATCGTTTTCAATTTAACCTTCGGTTGCGTCGGCAAAATAAAATCTTCACCACTCTAATATACCATAGCATTCGCAGACAAAAAAATAAAAATGTGTGGTAAACTGCCCGATTATATATTGTTTTGATCCGTATTTTGCGAATTCGGCAAATTTGAGATGTGTAACACTGACTCAGCTCAATCGAAATGCCGCCACTCCGATTATTTCTCGAAAAATCCATAAATCTGCCGTAAAATCTCAGAGAAAAATTTATTTCAGCACAATAAAAAATGATTGAATATACTTTAGTTTAGATTAATTATATTATATACACTATCACAACCCGGGAAAAAGTCGCGTTTCAAACCTTGTATAATGTTAACACGAAAATTTTCGACGGCAATTTAATTAAACTAATGGATAATCAGGCAAATCAATTAGTGACGATATGTTTTTGGAAGCGGACCAAACATAATGTGTGCCAGAGACACACGAAATTTTGCGATTTTCACTGCCGTATTTTAAACTGTCGCGGGCCTCAATAAAATTTATTTTATTTACGGTTTTATTTTCAGTATTTTGAATTGCCGATTTTCAATCAAAATATTTGCGTTGCGTTTTCTTTAGAAACTCGCCGCCGATGAACGTATTCACCGGATTCACAATTCCGTGCGAGTACAAAAAAAAATAATTGTCATCGTTATCGTGGAACAAATTTGTGGAAAATTTGCGTTTTAGAGTAAATAACACAAACGTAAAGGCGTTTACGGCCTAAATAACACGTCACGCTGATGAAAGCAATCGCGCGCAAGTTTCTATCGAGAATGTTTTCATTCAACGGAAACGTTTTGAAAGAGGCGTCGAAAATGTGTGACGTCACACAACTTTCCGATATTCTTATGAACGCTAATTCCGATATTCGAATGACAAGATATTCGAATACTTTATTCGAATTGGCCATCCCTGACCACGGCCTCTCGTTCGGTTGCCGTTCCATGTCAGGTATGGGATTAGTTAGTTACTTGTCTTCGGAAGCATGGACTTGAACTTCCATTTCCGATGATGACATTTTTTCAATAAATAAAATTTCTAATTCTGGGCAATAGCAAATTATTTACTTCTTCGAATTTGAATCCGAAGAAAATTTTTGAATCTAGAACAAGAGAGATATGCTCAAATATATGGACACGAAAAATCCATCTTTAACCACTGAAAATTTCAAAGCAATTAGTCAGGAGGGGGAATAGGGGGGTGCGCATTTCCAATACGTCGATATTATCTTTGTCGACTAATTTGCGACCACTGTGTTTTTGTCTGTTTGATTGCTGTGATGCGGTGCTTCGTTTATCGTCACGCTAATAACCGAATTGCGTAAGTCATTTTTAGCAGTTTTGAGAAAAACGTAAAAAACTTCCTAATGATATTGTTGTGCCATTGAGAGTCAATAATTTGCCATGGTTCAATTTTTTGATCGTAGCCGGATTTAATTTAATTTGTATGACGCAGTTATGTGACATCATAATGGCGCACTGTGACTTAGGCAGAAATGTGTCTAGGGCTTGGGGACATACGCAATTTTGCAACTTGACTATATGCACCAGTCCTGAAAACCAAACAATCCAAAAACGAATGTAATTCCCAGTATCTACGATGTCTAATCCCCAAAATTGCTGATCTGTTTTAGGTACATTTTTTTTATGTTTAAAAATATATATTTCATCAATATAACACGCTCTGCAAACCCACCGAAATTAGACTTAGATTAAAAATAAAGAATAAAACAGCAATGCATCCAATATAAAAGCCAACCAAGGTGAACTGGACTCGGACAGTGAATATCACAAATGCATACCTCCCTATACTATAGAATAAATTCAAATTTATAAGCGCTAAACTCAGTGGCGGCGCGTCAATAGAGCCAAACGGGGCAATGCCCCGGTTGTTTTTTCGGTATAATAAAAAATATTCGAAAAATACCTCAATATCGGTTGCACAGACTGTCTACACTAGCCATATTCTCCCGACATGGTTCATTTTTCGCTCGCAAAGCCTTCGCCGAACGTCGACGGGGCGACGCCGATTTTGCCCCGGTTGCTCATTGTATATCGTATTCTCTCTTTTATCTTCCACTCGCCGCGTTTGTCTCGTTTGTTTTCTGTTTCTTTCACTAAATCATCGGGGCCGATCGGGGCTAGCCCCGAAATTATGACGACACAATGCCGACGTTTCTTACAACAACGTGTTGACATATTCACGCATTCCTTCTCGTTCGTTGGTTGCTTGAAGAGTTGATAGTTTCCTCGCCTTCGTTTTTGTCGCTTGTTTCGCTATTTGAATCAGTTAGAGACCTTTAGTCCATTTGCTTTCGATTTTCCACATTCCTTTTGAGCTCCTCACTTCTTTCCGGCTTCGCATTTCTTAGCCTTAGACCTCATAATGAATAAGGTTGATGCACTACTTCGCACTCCGTTTTCGCAGCTGCCGCTGGAACAAAAATTAGAGGTACAACGTCTTGGGCCTTATCAACCAAAAAATTGTTCACTGGAACAATCCCATGACGGAGGAAAGCGTCGGCGTACATTCTGCGCAGAAACTTGGTATAAAAAACACGAATGGTTGTGTTACAGCGAGGACAAAAATGCACTTTTTTGTTTTTATTGCCTACTTTTTGCTACCGCCCGTGACTCACGTTGGTGTAAATTTGGTTTTAGAGATCTTAAACATCTTTCCGAGCGTGCCAGGGATCATCAATCTTCTATGGGGCATCTGGACAATGCAGTAAAATACCGAACATTCGGAAATGTTAATATTGCAGCACAGTTGGATGAAGGACGCGCGGTTTCTATTCGTCGGCAAAACCAAAACGTCGAGAAAAACCGCCATGTTCTCGGTCGATTGATAGATGTTTTGAAGTTCATTGGTTGTCACGAGCTGTCCCTCTGTGGGCACAATGAACGGGCTGGCTCTTCTAATAGAGGGGTATTTTTGGATATGGTGGAATACACCGCATCCCTAGATACAGTATTGAGAGATCATCTTGATGCCGCAACTGTTTCGAAAGGGACATCTAAGGATATCCAAAATGATTTGCTCGACCTAATGTATTATAAAATTTATTTACAACATTTGGCTCTGGAAATTGAGAATTGCCAGTTCTTTTCGATTCAGTCTGACGAGACAAATGACATCACGTGCGTTTCCCAACTGGCTGTGATTTTTCGGTTTGTGAAAGATTGTAAACCTACCGAGAGATTTCACAGCTTTGTACCAATCGTTGATCGCACGGCTTGCGGGATATCGGCTGTACTGAAAGAAGTGTTACAGCCTTACAACGCGAAGTCAAAATTGATAGCTCAAACTTATGACGGCGCGGCAGTCATGAGTGGGTCGAAACATGGTGTTCAAGTTTATATAAAAGAAGATTTTCCTCATGCGCATTTTTTACATTGTTATGCACACCAATTTAACCTTGTTATTAAAAATATGTGTCTTGATACCCCTCTCGTCCGTATATTTTTTGCAAATGTTTCGGGGTTTTCTTCATTTTTTTCCGTTTCGCCGAAGCGTTCTGACCTCCTTCGCCAGATATGTAGCCGCCGTCTCCCAGCTTGTGCACCAACACGTTGGAACTTCCAATCACGCGTGGTGCAGGGCGTGTCCGAAATTAGGCCTGAGCTCATTGAGTGTTTCAATGGCATTCAGAGCTCTCCGGTTTGGGACGAACGCTCTGTGAGGGAGGCAGCAGGTCTAAAGCGTCTGCTAGAAGATGGTGAGTTTTCATTTTTTCTCGCTTTTTTCTCCATAATATTCTATCACGTGGATGTATTATACGGCGCATTGCAGTCAAGGCTAATGGAGCGTCTGTGCAGTCGTGTATTTCAGACTTCTGCGATGCTGTATCTCGTATCCGGGAAACAATAGAATACGACGACACATGGAGTGCTTCTTTACGCCGCGGGCAAACAACGCAGCGTTTGATTTTGTCTGCAAAGGAATGCTGTGACATTCTGGTGAATCAAATAGGCGATCGTCTGCGCACTGAACAACTTGCCGCGTTCTCTTTGATGAACCAAAAATTTTTTCAAAATTTGCACGTCAATTTCCCATCCATTTGTTGGCTACTGTCTCCAAATTTTACCCCATGATAAACGTGGGTAAATTGGAAAATGAATTGCGATGTATATACACCAATCAAACTTTTTTGAACATCACATCAACTTGCGCGCTCTATGGGTTCCTCATAGATAACACTCTAGTAACTACCTTTGCGGCGTCTGCAAAATTTCTGGACATCATTTTGACGACGCCTATTTCTTCCGCCGACGCAGAGCGAACATTCAGCACGCTGAAGCGTATTAAAACGTATCTCAGAAACACAATGAAGCAAGATAGATTAAATTCCTTGGCTGTTTTATCCATTCACAGAGACATTATTTCTGGGATGCATGACTTTAATCAGCGCGTTATTGAGCATTTTGCTTCCAAGAAACCGCGGCGTGTTGCATATATGTTCAAGCAGTAGAAGTCTAGCAGCATATATATCTATGAGTGAGCGACGCATGTCCTTATCTTTGCATTACCTTTCCTTTCTTCATAGTAACGTTTTAAACCTTATTTTAGGTTTTGTCTGCTTTCCCGAAGTTTCTGTTAATATGTCATTGTATTTATCTGGGTAAATATTGCCTTTCCTTTTGAAAGAGGTTTCAAAATAAACTATGTCTATATTTATTTCGCTTTTGCCGATTTTGCCGATTGGTTGTTACCGATGGAATGGTTTTTATACTCATAAAATGATGGGAGAACTTACAGCGCTCATCCTGTCCCCGTAGATGGGGGTGACTTGGTCCCGCAGTAGCTTGCCCCGGTTGTCAAAATGACCACGCGCCGCCACTGGCTAAACTAGAATCTGGGATACAAAAACTAGAAAATCTTTCGGCGAGGTTATTTTGTCTTTGTGACGTCACAGTAGTCCTGCGGTAACAACGATAATTCATTATGACGAAACAATAGACCTTATTCATTAAAAACCCATTCTACGCGCAAAAAGAAAAGTAATGTAAAATTTTTTTTTTAACATTAGCTCTTATGGGGAATGTGATCACCAGAGCAGAAATTTGCATTTTTTGTAATTTTCTAGGTATCTTTCATTGTATACGTGAGCAGTTTTGAAGGTAGAATATTTTTTATTTCTTTTTTGATATTTTTATCATGATAAACATAGTCAAGATTTTTGATAGTCGTTCATTGAAATTTTAACGACATCAAAACATTCGTATTATCAGCCAATCACAAGCGAGCAGATGTAAACAAATATTCTCCGCTGAAAAGTCGCTCAGACAAGTTTGGACGCGTTTCGCACAGGTTGCTGGCGGTTAAGGCAGATCTTTGTCCCTTTTTGTTTTCTTCACATGGCTGTGAGAATTAGAAAGCTGTAATACAGTATGTTACTTGTTGCAAATCACGTTCACGAAACCTATATATCTATACTAAAAGGCTGTACCGGTACCCGTTGCAGGCACCTTACAGGTACGGTACCGGTACCGTACAGGTCAACCAACTGATATTTCGAACCAAAAAATAGTAGACAGTCATGCTGATGCAGTCAAGGGTACCGGTAGCCTATGTCAGTACGGAAGAATTCGCCTTCGATACGATGTTGCATTTTTATTAAACAGAATCTATTAGTGAATTATTTTGGTAGACTAACTATGTGTAAACGCTGCGCATATGGTATAGGGGTATATGGTACCCCTGCCGTTCAAATGGAGTAAGATTTGTGCCTTTTCCGAAGCCACATATTGACCTCCAAAGGTAAGGAAGTGGATAAAGGAATGCAACAGGCCTCACAGTCAATTCAATCTAGGAAAAATCACCAGAAATACCTGTGTGTACCAAGGTAGGCCAACAGAAATATTGTTTTCGATACCTATGATATATTCAATATGGTAATTCTTATATGAAACAAATTTTCATACAAGCAATGCGTTCCATCTTGCATTTTCATGGAGGCGATGGACCAACTGATGAATACCCTGACCCTATATCAGATTCTTGTCGCCCAATACAAAAAGCACCATCAAATTGTGAGGTAAGGATTACTTATACCATAATTTAACTTTGGATCATAATTTAACAGGATCTGTCACCGGATACTCCATTTGATGCAGAGAATTGCGAATCTGACAAAAGTGAGAAAGGATTGTCAGGGATCCAACCAGATCTGCCCCCAGTTGAAACTACCTCAAGTGCTGCTGATGAAAATGACAGCGCTTTGTCAGACAGCAGAAAAATGTAAGCAAGCATCATCACCATTTTATTTTGGTTCTCTGGCAAAAACAACACAAAAAGTCAACATACAAACAAAATGCAGAGAAAACTGGAAGTCGAGCATAACGTAAAATTGATTTCAAAAAGCACGCAGCCACCTACCAGAAAACGAAATATCAATAATAAAAGGGCACGAAAGAATTAACAAAATTCAGAATGAGAAAACACAAACTTCTTCCAGCATTAGTGTCATATTTGCTAACTGTAAAAATGATAATAAAGAAGGAAAATTATTATTGATGACTTGGGACTTCATGCAGAATCTTTTACAATCCATTGGTGATAAAATGATGTTACTTTATGGAGGATGCTTCGCATGCATGCTATGTTCGGTGTGACCCTGGTAATTGCAATATCATTTTTATGCGGACTGCAAAGTCACACCAAGCTGCTCCTGATACCAGAAGTTGGCCCTGCACTTGGTAGTAACTGTGGTGTGTGATAAATATCCTTATTTTGTTAGGTTGTTTTGCATTTATCACTGTCATATAAATTACAACTTGTTCATAATCACCTGATAACTTTAGAAACGAACCAAGTGGTGGGTGTTTGCCCATCTGACTATGGGCTGGCTATATAACAATGAGGTAGTGCTCAGTGAGCGCAATTCTTCCATATTACCAGGAGATGAAACCGGGCAGCTTTAATAAAATACCTCAGGGGTAAAATCATTGTAAAACATTATGTCTGTGAATGGAATTGTGAAATGAATTTAATTACATTATTTTGACGTTCCATTGCCTCCATGATTTTTGTTTGTTGTGCCTAAAAGCATATATCTGGTGTGTATTTTCATCCTATACAACACAATATCTGGAAAACGTATAATTTGTAGTAATCTTCTTGGATTTACTTGCTTGTTCCCTCATCATATATTTTTTATAATCTGTTATATTCTATTTGTACACTGAATGAATAAACTGTATAGTAAAACCTATCAGATACCCGACTGTTTTTGTTTGAACCGGTATGATTGGAACTCTGGCGGCTCGATCTAACTTTGTGGGCTTAGCACCAACTACAGACGACAAAACTGTCGGATCTATTTTGTTCCCTCCATTTAGGTCGTTACCAATGCTGGGGAAGGCTTGTACATGCTTGGCTCGGCGGAAAATCATTTATTCCCCTCAATTTCATCTGTTGGATAGTCTTGGTTAGTCCAACCAATGACATTAAACAACATGATGCGCAACTCCGGCATTTTTGTCCGAAGATCGTATTCGATAGCACGCTCCAATGCACATACTTGACGAGACGAAAACGAGCGGATGTGTGCTGCTTTCGAGGCGTAGCACGAATGGTGTTCGTGCCTGCTTTGACAGTTGTTGTCGATTTTAATGATATTTTTGAAAGTTGGGGTAAAAAGAAATCGGTAAAAGGTAAGGTGAATACTATTGTTGTATATCACACCCGGGCATCGCACTGTTAAGTACATGTGGGAAAGCCAGCCTTTGTCAAATACTACGAAGTTATTAATTCAGTACGGTACGTAGTTGCCCATTTGCCGAAATTACATATTTACTTACCCCTTATGGTTTCAAATAGTTCATGCACCTCCAGTTAGATTTTTTTAATCAGTGAGGATATATACTCATTGTTGATTGCTGCTCATTGTAACATACTATTGCGCATTCACTTTTATTTGCGTATTGAATCAAAGTGTTAACAAGTTCACCTAACATTTCACTCATACCGGTCTATATTGTAGAGTCTGATTTCTCAAGTATTTGGAGCCACGAATGCTTGTAATTTTCTGACTAAACCCTTTTATTAGTTGGTTTATATACCAAATTCAGTAAAATATTTTTTACATAAAACATGAGATATTGGATTTATTAGCTTTTCCATTCTAAATCATATAGACTGCATTATTTATTCTTAACGAAAATTAATAAATCTCCTCTCTTTCTTCAGATGTGAAAGTTGTGGACAAACCTGTCTAAGCATTGTGAGACTCTTGCAGTACAAGAGGCAATAGCAGAAATAGTAAGTATATCAATCAAGAAATTAAGCCGACATAAAGCAAAACTTTCAACTATTCGTCTAATCTCAATTTCCTATTATTTATTCACAGGACAACTATAGCAGACGGAGAGATATCAGAAGTCTGGCGACATATCAGTGACAGTGTGATTCCAAGAAATATAATGTT
Organism: Styela clava; assembly: GCF_964204865.1. Lineage (NCBI taxonomy): Eukaryota > Metazoa > Chordata > Ascidiacea > Stolidobranchia > Styelidae > Styela > Styela clava. The sequence continues at coordinate 22,208,357 of NC_135258.1, read as the reverse complement.
TGCAAAAGAAAAACAACCTATGGAGGCATGCAAAGACATTTGACCCTCCGGTAGAGTTGTTTATGGCCCCCGCATCCTGCAGGGCTTGAGGAAAATAACTAAAAATTCCAAAGCGTAAGATTGCATAAGCGGTCTTATTTGTAAAAAGGCACAAAACACGCCAGACATACCTAAAACAGCTTTGGAAATGAGGATTACGGGTACCTCACTGCACCTGTGTTATATTTGGTTCATCAACTTTTGGTAGTACTATAGAAGAAATTCCGGAAGGGGTATAATCATCATTCATGATAAAATACTATCATATATTTTTTGAACAACTTCAATCTAGACCAGGGATCTCAAACTCGCGGCCCCAGAGAACTTCCAGTGCGGCCCTCGAACGCTTAACAATAATTGTAATAGTATTTTGGAAGTTTTTTTTTATCTAAATGTAATAGATTTTTCAAACCTTCTAAAGTGAAATTGATTATTCACACAGAAAACAATTTACTGAAAGTAGTTTTGGAATATTAATTTTTTTTGTCCACATTTTGACCCAATTAAGAATACACATCAAGCTAGCAAAAGAATACTTGAATAAAACACTTGAGTAATTAAATTAAACGCAAAGTACATGAAGAAGGTGGCATTTTCGAAGAAAATGGGAGTTGTAACATTTCTGATCTTCACAAAATTCTGAAGCACATTGTTTAATTTGTCATATTTCCATCAATACAATCAAAAAACACAATAAGGTCAGCAGTCAATATGACAAATTCGAAGACCAACTTCGAACAGAAAATTTCCATGTGTTTATATATTAATATAATTATACAACGACTTAGTTACTAAAAATCAATATCAATAATAATTCAAGCAATCCTATGGCACGCAATGTAGTGCGAAATGTCTTGTCGAAAAAATCTGTCATTTGTTTTTTTACTGATCTATACATGAAATGATAAAAGTAACTTTTTTGCATTACTGGAATTAATTAAACATTCGTAAAAATCCAGATAAACCCATGATCATGTGGCCTCGTTAGTTAGAGTTGGTACTATAAAATCATTTCGAACTGGCCTTAGTATGCTGGTGACACGAAAAAGATGCCAAACGCCAGGACAAATGTAATTATTAAAACATTGAGTTTATACTGTAGTATTTTTGTTAATTTTAGGTTCATATATTTAGATTAAGTTATTTTTAGTGTATGTATTATTCTTTCCTTATTCAAAGCTTGTTCAAAAATGATTTTGATGGTTGTACATAGAATTTTACGATTTTTTATAATAAATACTGTAACTGGCAAATGTTGCAATAATAGTGGAATGCAAATATTAATATGTAATTGCATTTGAAATTGAAGAAAATAATAAAACTTAATCCAACTGTTTAGTTGCATCACAATATATGTCACAAACTAAAACTATCTTAAAAATATCTTTTAAGTATACATTATCAAAAACTGTTTGCGGCTCTTTTTACAATTTTCAAAATGCAATGCGGCTCTCGAAAACCCATGAGTTTGACACCACTGATCTATTCTAGACGATTCAAGCATTGCTTTGGGAAATTATATCACTTCATTTAAATTGAAATAATCTCGCTATATTAAATACAAAATCGTTGCTATCATAAAGGTAAACCAATTCAGCCACTCGAAATATATTGGCCTTCACAAAGCAATGGAGGCAAAATTGAGAGTTCATGAGCTATGAACATTTGTTCTTTTCTTTGTCTTGAACTTTTCATACTCCACAGCCCCTATTAATTTTTTTTAATTCTAATTACCCTGTGATGGTCATACATATCTTTAACTTGTATTTTCTGTCATGATGTATTATCTCAATGTGCCAAACTATTAATTAGTGTGCATATTTTGCTTCCAGATGACATAAATGTATTGTCATGTTTATTACCTCAGCTTGGAGTATTGACAAGATAAAGGTGGCAGTAAATTAGGTAAACAAATTTTCAACTCATTGTTATAATCAGAATTCACAATCAATAGGAATTATAAACAGCCAACAATCAGTGAGAATTATATGCGAAATCCCTCAGAATAAATTTGTCTAAAATCGGAGGAAGGCAAAAAATATAGGTAGTCCCCATCCACACAAGCATTTCAAGAAGACTTGCTCGAGCCAAACTAAATGAGCATCGTCAGGTGATCGGTAAGGCTGCAAGTTGAATTCAGCCCTGCAACCTCCTGCATAGAAGATAATATTAATTAGTGGGCTATGAGCTAAATTCCTAAATTTAAAAAAACCTATCTACGATGCATTATGTACCAGCAATGTTACCTACGATTAACTGAATATGTAATATGTCTAATAAATTCACCTACAAAAGCAAGTTCGATAGGTGCAAACTTTGTGTTATGGAATTGTATCGCAGCACAGTTTTGTATGACACCCTCTTTAAATGAAATTTCAATGATTAAGCGCAAACATTAAAATTACTAACTTTGAACTTTGTCATTATCTGCAAAATGTTCCACACAAATCTTTCCGCTATCGCGTTTGTAATTTTCTCTGATAAAAAAAAACGTCTATGATGTCCAGAATTGCTCTTTACAGCTTGCCTGTTATTCCAGCTTTCCAAGTAAGCAAAACTTCTTAGATATAGAGATTATTTTGTTTCGTTACAGGCGCAAAAAGGCAGGTACTACACGTAAAAAAGACGCCGAGTAGCAAAAGCGAGCGGAAAACGGACGCGAAAGGCGACGAGAAATATGTGCATTGGAGCGTATCATGAAATATATTGTTTCGCCTGTAGTCTTATGGAGTGACGTCAGAGTTGCCTATCATGTTGTTTAATGTCATTGGTCCAACGATATGGCAACAAGCACCAGTAGTTCTGATGAATATGTAACAATTTTTAAACCATGTATATCTCTATAACATTATTGGTCTTGTAATTTTATGTGGTATGTAATCGATCATAATACCTCAATAAACCTGTTGAACCTAATATTTCAATAGTATATTTGCACCCATCTTACTGAGCTAATAAATCTGTGTTTCTATGATACGACATAAACTTAAGTGCCCTCACCGTGCCTGTCATGTACAAATTGCATCAGAGACTTGGTGACTATCCAGTGACACCACTATTTGAAGATGATGTGGTGGCAGAGACTCTTGAACTTATCTATAGCACTTGGCTTTGAACTCCAGCCTGCCAGCGTTGAACCAAGATTGACGACTGAACCATCATGAATGCATCTAAAAAAATATTCATCTATTCATAATTACAGAGCAATGTGCAATGTTTCCAAAAATGTATTTAAAAGACTTTTTAAACTGCCCCTGCATTTCATTTGTTCTATACTAAACCCACCAATTTAGTCCTAACTTGGACGCTACCGTATCTATTAGTATATAAACCATGGGATACGGTAACGGTAGTCACGCAGGTCTCACAGTCCTCTGACATTCTTCAACCATATAAGTTTAAATATCGCCTTTCAATGAAAAGTTTTGTTTCCTTCTCCAGCTGGTGGAAAGCAAAGTTCTTGTTGAACCAAGTCATACAGTCATAGAAAAGTCATCTCTGAGTGATTTCATTTTTGTATGTTAAATAGGCTTTTGGAACTAAGTTAGGTACGGTAACGGCAACGTGAAGGCGGAATAACGTTAATAATAGATCACTTGACAATATGTTATAACTTTAGAAGCACGAAAATACCGCCATCACCAGTGAAATGCCATTCGAAGGCCTTTAAAACGAGCAACGTACCGGTACCACTCTAATGCCCTACACAAGCCTGAATATTTGCAATGTTTGTCTGAGCGACCAAAATCAAAACAATAAAGGTCAAAGATCGGGGAAAGGTCCAAAATAAAATCTGAGTTAACAGACAGGCATTACATAAATACCTATTTTTTAAATAACTCAAAAACCCCAAAAAATGACTTACGCAATTCGGTTATTAGCGTGACGTTATAATTTGACGAGTTTTGTTCGAAATACAGAAATAACCGTGGTATTAAAATGTATGACGGTCAGAAATGCAATTCTCGACGCAGCAGAAACGATGTTCAAGGCTTGAAATCCGTGGTCGCACACTGGTCGGTCGCAAATACGTCTTCTGAGTGTCGTACTTTGGTGGTTTGTACTCCTTTAACCCCTGACCGTAGAAAGGTAATTCGAGGTTTAGCGTGTAGAATAAATGCCAATGCACCTACGGTGAAAAAATTACCGGGTTAGAAAAAATATTGGTTTTTGTTTTATAGCGGTTTGAATGAAATTATCCGCAGACTGGCTACACCACCCTAGTTTTTGTCCGAAGTAGGCAAATCTGGTAAATGAAATTCATTTCATTACCAGACTACCGGTACCGTTACGGTACCGGTAACAGCTTACGGTGACACTATTTTTCAATAAGCTGGAAACCGCATACCGGTATTACTGTATCAGTCAACTAGCTAATAAGTAATCGCAAACGGTTGCATTGCTGCATTGCGGGTACTGGAAACCCCAAACATCTCCATTTCCCATGAACAACTCTTAGCGCTGTAGCGGAGCAAGATTTACGTTCGCTTCTCAGCTGATATGCCTTCGCCGCAATCGCCACAAGGTGTCGCTAATTTTTATTCTGATCACTTCTTCGAACACAAAAAACGAATCTCTTGAAGTCCACAGAAAATTTTAGAATAAATAAAAGTAATAGGCTTCTGAAGAAAAATTTTATCTTCAACCACTGAAAATTTCAAAGCAATTTGTCCAGTATTCGAAGAGAAAAGCGATTTCTTCAAAACGTGTCAAACAACAAGAGAGAGATCTAATATTGAAACGATCATTATGTCCATTTCGTGTCCAATAAATTCCATATTGGGCCTTGGAATAAAAGATGCACCAATATTACACAAAGCATCTCTAGGCTCCTAGGCAGTTGATAGATCAAACACTGTCGAATTGTGCCCAGCGGAGCTTGTCCCACTAAACTCCGGTCTATTGTTCCCCACAGGAAACAAAGTATTTTCAGACTGCGAGATTATAAAGGTACATCCACTCGCCAACGTAATGAATATTTTACAGTGGACTAAAGCTGAAAAATATCAGATGGTGGTTTGCTATGTTGGAAAGACTGAAGTAGAAAATATGAAACGGTGAAATTTTAGTTTCGACCCCCCTAAAACCAATTTTATCTAATAGCTTGCGTCACTCTGCACGACCGTTGTCTGTTGTCCGGGACGTTGTAAGTCACCGAGGAGCGGATCAAACATCGAATTGCAGAACTGATTTTGCATATAGTATGGGTGTAAAAGCTGATTTTTTATGCGATTCACAAGTAAACGTGACTGAGTACCGAATTCGCAAAACCAAAACGGACAGTCGCAACGGTCACAATTCATGAAATGACAGCGCTGTTTTCAGGAAATAAAACTGTAAGACTTTAAGTAATATATAGGATTCGATAAAATTAAAAAAAAAATTAAGGTCAATCTCTAAGGAAATTTCAAGTCGATTGTTTCATTAGATACAACAAAAAGCGAAAAAGTCACTCCAACAGGAAGTGAAAAGATATGTATTTTCATAATAACATCACATAAATGAATTGAAAGGAAAATTGCGGCAGTAGTTACTTATTTGAAAGAATTGTCCGTGTGGGATTAACCCTATAATGAGTGTGCCACAACTTCTTGTTATTCTTTAGTGCGTCGCAGACTGAAAATTTTCGGGAACCACTGAGTTACAATAACACACTTCTTGAGTAGGTATCGCTTGTTGAGAAATTTCATTGACATTTCATTCATTGTGATGTCATAAAATTGGATGTAAGACTAGTTAACTGGGGCGCGATAAAGAAAGGACCAATTGACAAATAAAAGATATTATATATTAAATATTTCGATCGCACTGATAAATAATATACACATTAAAAAGGGACCTCCTGAAGTATGTGCACCAAGATGACGCACAACCTGAACTCAGGTTGTGTACCAGGTTAGGGTTCAGGTTATGCGACATCTTGGTGCGCATACTTCAGGAGTACTCAAAAAGACATGCTAAAGATCAAGAAGCCTCTTGAAAATTCATTCAAGAGTAAACTACTTTACTGCAACATTGTGGAGACAAAGAAGATTCATCCGAAAGATTTGGTTGTTTCATACGAAAAAAATTGTGAATCCCGATGGATTATTATGCGCCGCAGGATTTTCGCCGACGAAGACTGGTTTCTGCAATCATCGAGTTCGGGCACTGGAAATGAATTACTGACTAACTATTTCCCTATTCGACCGGACGAGAGGCTGGTTGGCCATATGACTAAGCCGCCTTATGATTTTCCTCTCCTATTATACGCAAGGTAAAACATGTGATTGAGCCACTCTTTCAACGTTCTCTTCCTCCAGGACAGGGGTCACCAAACTTTTTTGACCGCGGGCCGGGTATGACTCAAACTGTGTTGAAACGGGCCGGATGAATATTTTTGTCAATGCAATACAATAAATTTACAAAAGTTGGGAAATTCATTCAATTTATTCATCAATAATATATATTCTACATTTCTGAAGACTTTAATATTAAATTCTATCTATATCGCAGAATATAGATCGAGAACATCCCAGGAAAACAAATATACAAGATTTCTATATCTAGACAACTATCCCGAGTTTAGCTGTTAACAAAACGTTGCTGTCATGAATTAGGAATGTTACAAAATCCGCTTTTTTGCGCCAAAAATGTACGCATCACGTTTGCTAAGTACCGTTACGCCGTGTTGGAATGGAATTCCGCTCATAAAAACGACCACGGACTGCCTGCTGTAGCTTGTAATTTCATGAAATTTTGACATAATTTAGATAAAATAATCAACTATCATCTGAATTTGATTTTTTTCATTATCGCATAATTTCCTAACATTCGACGCTTTTAAAAAAAATTACGCTCCAGTTATACGTAGTGCAAATTAATGATAGTATACCGACGATCGCCCGTAATTGCCCGTTCTTTTTTCATATTCATTAGAGTTCTTATCAAAAAAGTAATACAATTATTATGGAAAAAAGTGGCCTGTCGGGCGGTACTAAAATTCCCATATCTCCGTTACTTCTTGACCGTTTTTTTATAAACTTGGTATTGTTTTCTATTTTCACTCAGATCTATCCCCTGGCGCAGTTTTTATATGAATCGGATGAACTTTTTTTTCACAAATTTTTGGAAACACACCTACATGAATATCCGCATTTAGACAGTACAAAAGTTAGTGTGACTTGTGAAATTGGAGCAGTACGCGAGGGATTACAGTACTGTTAGCGCAAAATGCACATTGGACGTTATTTTAGCACAAGAAAACGTAAACTGTTTCGTAGAAAGCACGCGCCACGAGTGTACAAGTAAATCTTTCGCAGAAAACGTTGCGTACCGGTAGAGAATTTTAGCCTATTTTGTCACAGCTATATTTTTAGACTAATTTTTCATTGCTACTATTAAAACTACAACTCCTAAGGAGGCAAATGATAATTTACTTATTTGATTCATACTTAAATTTCCGATACAAGATTGTTTATTATGGTGTTTTAGTTTATTTCATATATATTCAAACCATAAAAGTCATTTTATAAAAGGAAACTTAAAAAGTGGGGCTAATGATTCGAAAATCTAGAATCAGGTGCGGTCCGAATCCAATACTCAAAAGGTCCGGATTCGGACCGCTAGTTGAGTAGCCCAGGGGTGGGCAACGTTTTCCGTCTCGCGTGCCAAAATCGGCTAAATTTAACAACAGAATTCTTCTGCGTGCCTGCCAAAATTAAAAACAATGCTTTGCTGCTTTTAAAGCAAAGATACACAATAATACCCCTTGTAAACATGTACAGACAGATTCACTATTTGGGAAAATACCAGTCCGACAAATAGAGTTGATCTATTTTCTTATTCTATATCAGTGAGACTTCTGCATTGCCTCTGATCGAGATGTTACATATTGGTTTATACTTTGTAACTTTCATAGAAATACACGAACTACTGGTTTCATCTTTCAGGCTACTCCTATTACGACTTAATATTATTCCATTCCCTATCACTTTTATTTCTTTCGAAATAAATTTATCAATAAGTTAGTCATTTGTTGCGTCATGATATATTTCTTTGTAGCCATATGACATGCAGGGACAAAAAGAGTTTAAATAAATAACGGATTGTTGAAGAATAATGAATAAATGAACACCGAGTTTCATCAGATAATTGAGAGTCTTTAAACTTTTCATTAGAAGGAGAATGATCTCGTTTCCGAGGCCTCGCTCGCGTGCCGAATAAATGGGCTCGCGTGCCAAGTTAACCTAATAACCAGTATAATTAATCAAAGCTTTCTACATCTTTTCACGACCCACTAAGATTCCCTTTGCGACCCACCAGTGGGTCGCAACCCATAGTTTGGGAACCGCTGGTGTAGCATGTTTTCCCAAAAAGTTCCAGTATAGGTGCCAACTTCATAACATTTCCGGCGCAAGTGTTTAAAACAGAGTTTTTGGTGAAATTGCGATAATGAATTATGTTGAGTGAAGCTCCTATTGTTTTGTAAACAAACCACCGTTTACTTTTTCTCTGAATAAAATATGATAGTGTACTCATGAAAAATATTATTTTTTTTGTATTCATTGTTCTTTGTACAGTAACCCGATACATGTACTCCATACAATCTGTCAGGTCCTATTTATGGACAAAACTCCAATCTAATCAATTTATTGACAGCGCGTATCATACCCCTATGGTCCTTGAAATAGGATATGAAAGCGGTTCCCAAACCTTTAGTTCCTGCGGCGCCCAATTATTATCAGGGAAAAACTCACAGCGCACTTAACGTTACACTATAAAAAATGCTGCCTCTAAATAAAACTCCCTTTTGTGATCGTTAATGTGTACAATACTTAATTCCCTTTTAGAATTTTGTAAATAAGTAGGCCTGAACTAAGAAATAGAGGCAAACGTCAACTCTGCTTCCTAATTTCTGTCTGATTTTCCTCTAGCTAAACTCAGAAGATGACTGCATGATTTTCAGAAAAATGCTGGATTACAATACCAGCAAAAAATACCACAAAACCTAGAAATTTGTTCGGGATATGGTCAAGTTATAATCAAATAGCAGTCGCACGAGAGGCCGTGGTTTGCCATATGATAAGCGTCTTATTGCCCCCCATGAGAAAAATATTTTATTATCATTCAAGTCTAAGTGGTATTCGGACAAGGAAAGCAGATACCGTCAATCAAAGTCCAGATACAGTCGAATATCAAAGTTCTAATAAATTACGACATCTTGCTAGACCACCATCAACAGGCATTGGAGTGGTCAGCCGAAATGCCATCGATACTTCTGCTCATAGATAAGTCTCCCAACAGGGTAGTGGTTTGGTACCAAGGAGATGATAGCTGGAAAACATGATCGGACATCAGCGTTTGCTTTTTCTACTGTTTTATTCTATTCTATTCTACTATTTACTCACCAACGACAGCGCCGAGTGTCAACGTATGTTCAGACCCACCGAGGCACCAACAAGACAAAATTTCAATGGTGGCGTATATTTGTATAACAGCAAACCGTGAAAGAATTTACATTACCCGAAACCTTCAGACAATGTTCAAAACCGAATGAACAATTTACATCAAAACAGATTATCTTGGAAAGAATGTCCATCAATTTTATTCTACATGTTTTAGCAATACCAAGAAGCAAATTGTACTTGTCCTGATTTACATGTATGGGTTAACTGCACCAAAAAAATGACCACAAAACGCACAATAAAAGCGCACTCATAAAATCAAGAAAGACGCACAATAAAAGCGCACTCATAAAATCAAGAAAGACGACTTGAATATGCAAATTTGCAACAGAAAGCACCACACATACGACAATTAATTTTCGCAGTATGGGATCAATCACTTTTGAGAGGCAAGGCAGATACTCAACATATGCTTATCCTAATTTATAACAAAAATAAATTATAAAAAAAAACAATACAAAATAGTTATACACATTTAAAGTAAAGCTTTTCATTTCACTGCCTCATGTAATGGAAGCTATTAAATAGGTATAATTATGTATGTGATGCACAATTTTCAACCAAGTAACACCGAAGAATAGCATACCAGAAGCAGGAGGAATGTAAACATCATTGACTGAATATAGACCACCTTTCTCTTACAAAAAAGAATTTGAAAAGCAAAACAGAACATGTTATAAGTTATTATGAAAGAGCAATCAGAAATAATAAGAAGGCAGTGAAGGGACAAAGAATAAATGGTGTGCTGATAGAAAAGCTATAGATGCATCTTCATAAAAGGTAAATTCAACTAAATTGAAATCCTGATGGATTTTCTCAAGATAATAAAATACTTGGACCATTCCAAATATATATTAATACAAGATGGAATCCGCCATATCAACTCAAAGTATATCCTTTTCAATCATCCAAATCATCAAAGCCCCGACATTGATCTGTGAAGCTTATGTGACCCGGAGGCATGATAGGTGAGTCCCAATGTGCTGAGCTGGTTCGTTTGAAATACCGAGATTTTGATCCTCCGAATATTTTTTCCAATTTCATCTCTTCAAGAGCATTGCGAAATGTAATTTTCAGATCGGGCGGATTATAATATTGCTTAATGATCTGGGAACGAAGCATGGGTCCTGAAAATAAAAGTACAATACGTTTTTGCATACGAAAATTATGACAAGCAAAGATGGTAAAGACGTAAAAAAAACAAAGAAGACTGGCGAAACATTCACAAAGAGTCACCTTCCCGAAAATTTCCGATCTGGGCAGGTAATGACTAGGTAAGAAATAGTGTATAAGTTTAATTCTTTACAAAAACAGTCCCACCCAAATCTTACTGTTGCATACAAGTTTAAAAATTGTCCAGAAATGATTCACCATTCTCCAATAAATGTGTCAAGCGCAAGTTAACCTTGTCTGAAATTTTTCCAACCGCAAAAAATCTTCACACGATTGAATTGTTCCATATAAAAAATAACGGTCTACCTTTTGACCATCTTGGTACTACTTTTCTTGGATTTTCATCATCATCAGTACTATCATCACTTGCAATATCATCTATGTTATAATTCTCTTCTGTAGATGGAGCAAAAACTTTGCCCTTGCGATTCGGAGTCATGTCATATGACTGCGGGGATTCATGCTGAAAATAATTTATGAAGGTTTAATTCACTCTACTACCACAGAACATTAAAAGAAAATAGGAGTACAAAATCCAGTCCGAGCAATAAATAAACTTAATCTTGTAACATAAAACAGTCATACGATCTCTAACTTCCACACATAATTCTATTTTTCTACGTTATAGTATTTAGATATGCAGTTGAGAAATACATGAATAAAATTGAAAACTGAATGATGCTTAAGGTATCTGGTTTTGAATGTGACTAAAATTTATATAAATGAATCCGGATGAATTTAATAACATAGCTTCAGGAGTTGAATCGAAGTTTATTTTTGTCTTGCAATCCGATGTTGCATGCTCAAACTAGCAATTTCTCCAATGAAGATACTCTACTACATTATTCTTATAATCAACAATTTAATGAAGCAAAGATAACCAAGACTGAACATTGAATATATTTTGGAGATCCATGATCGAGTTGAATACTGATGAAAGAAAATTACAAACCAGATGAGATGTGTTCTTCTCCAATGTGTAAGTAGAGTTGTGACCACTAGGACCTGCACTCTCGTTCATCGTTTCGTTATATACGGCACCACTGGGGACTGCATTCTCCGATGTGTAAGTAGAGTTGAGCCCACTAGGACCTGCACCCACATCCATCGTGTTCTTGAATATGGGACCAATGGGGGCTGCATTCTCATCTAATGTATACGTGGAGTTGTGATTACTAGGGCCAGGAGTATGATGTAAACTTTGATTGAATGTTGCAGGATTCATTGCCTTCAATTTATCTTTTTCCCGTTTATGTTCTTCTTCTAACTTTTTCAACCTTTCATTTGATTCCTAAACAAGGTTTCGATTTAGAAAGAGCGACAATTACAATAGTTTGTACAGACAAACCAGAAAGTATTTAATCACATGCAGATATGAAACCAAAAACAACTTCGTTCTTCTATGACTAAATTTTTAAGGTGATTCTTTGACATATATTTTGCATGAAACATCCTTGCAATAGGCAAAGCACTACATCTTAATCGAAGTCCATATTTAACAATTACCATAAAAACAACAGTTGATACAAAATGAAGTATAACAACGTTTCATCTTGTGACCCCACATGACAGATTCAGATATCAGGTTAAGAATTTTTGAATTCTAAAATGAATAGAAAGTAAACCTGAATTTTTCTTAATTTCTCTTTCTCTGCAATTTCTTTTTTCCTCCGTTTTTCATCATCAAGTTTCTTTTTCTCTTGTTCTCTTCGCAATCTCTCCTATAAAATATGATACACTAAATAAATTACAAAAAGCAACCTTCTGTGCTAGTAAAAAGCATAAAAACTAATTGGTTAAACTTCGTCATGACCAATCATAAACTGTTGAGCCTACACCTTCACTGATCCGGCCAAAACACAATTGTCAGTGCCAAACTGACCTCCTCTCTTTTCATTTCATCTTCTTTTCTCATTTCTTCTCTTCGACGTCTCAATTCCTCAGCTCGAGCAATTTCTTCTTCTTTCTTTCTCAAAGCTTTTTCTTCTGCCAAGGCCTTTGCCTCTTGTTGTTTTCTTTTTCTTGCTTCCTCCTTTTCTTTTCTTCTTATGGCTTCCTCCTGTCGCCTAAGAGCGTCCTCTTTGAGTTTAAGTTGAGCTTCCTTTTCCTTTTCAATTCGTTCTTGTTCAATACGTGCAGTTTCTGCATTTTTCTTGTCAATTTCCTCCTAAAAACAACAAAACAAATTACCTCAACACACAAAGTTGCAGTAGTTTGCGTCGACATTAATACATGCTATTCGTTGATGAGGTTGGTAAAAATGATCAGCAAAAAATCCATGTGCAGGATTGCACAATCGTTTGAAATCCGCAAATTTTGGGGGAAAATAACTTCTAGGGTATGTAAGAAAATATAAAATCAATACACCCTTTTGGAAGGCAATCCCACTTTCATCTATTTATAATTCAAAAACAATTTTTCCAATAGCCAACGTAACATTAAAATCCATGGCATATGGTTTTTTCTAAATATCCCTCAAATATAAATCGAGAACCAAAAGTATATTTTTTGTGCAAATCTACCTGTATTTTTCTCTTCTTTTCAGCTTCTTTTTCCAATTTCTGTAACCTGAGTTTATTGGCAGCTTCTGCTTTCATACGTTTCAATTTTTCTTCTTCTTCTCTCTAAAAAGTTGAAATGGAATTTCAAAAAAATATGACCACATACCATATGATCGAGCCACATTGGCGTTTTATTGGTGATTTCAAAAACTAACATAATTTACGCGAATTAACAATGACAATGACATATTGTTAATCAACTTGCCATAACGTAATAACGGATTTGAGCTGACTGATACATTTTGAAAGTGAGATTTCAATTTTCAATTCATTCAAAATATTAACTGAAAACTTCACCTTCATTGTTTCTTCTTCTTCTTTCCTCAATTGTTCCGCAATTTCTTTTTCCTCCTTCAGTTTATCCATTTTTTGTCTAAAACGAAGAAACATCATGAAAAAAAATTAACAAATTATTTTAGTAGATTAGTAAGGTTAGTAATTTCTTTCACCCATACAGGTAATAATGTTGCGTACAAATTATACAATGAACATTTTTACTGCTATATGGAAGGCTCTCAAATTGTCTGCACTTTGCGAAAAAATTCATCAAACTGTGTTGAAATGTTTCCATTGCAAAACATATGGACATAATTTCAGTGTAAATTAACCATGATTGATTGCAAGTATTTCATTAACAATCTATAAACTCTTAAAAGGTTGTCACTTTGCTAAGTAATCCTACATATAGGGTTTATACAACTAATATATATACGGTAAGTCTATAAAGTTATAAAAGTATAAAGTGGAAACTTAGCTAAAAAACCTGTTACAAGCACAAAGATTACAATATTTGCAGATACTAGTATGTGCTTCGACCAAAGATAGCTTCCAAGTGCTTGCTTCCCAGTGAGAAATGTTATTTTACACAAAGTAGAGTTTCACAAATAAAACTTTATACTTTTCCAATATTTTTTTTTGTTCAGCTTGCCTTTTCATGGCAGCTTCTTGTTCTTTCAAAAATTTATGCTCCTGCAATCGTTGTTCTTTTTCCTGTTCCTGAAATATATTAAAAAATTTGGTACTCCTGAGTCCTAGGTATGCGCACCAAGATGTCGCATAACCAAAACCCTAACCTGGGACACAATCTGAGTTCAGGTTGTGCGTCATCTTGGTGCGCATACTTCAGGAGGTCCAAAAATTTTCTTGTAAAACACAATCTTAGCATGGCTAACTAGTCAGCGTAGACATGACATCGCTTTTTATACCAACAAAAATTGTCCCATATTTTAAGTCATGTAATAACTGTAAAATTCATAATCATTTAAAAAAAAATATGATAAGTTGTGTAAACTGGAAAAGTGAACATAAAAATTGATACTCAAATACAGCGGCTCCAAAAGCGTGTGATTCGCAAAGTGCGCCCCGAAAATGAACAAAATTGTGTTAAACATAGCTAATATTTGATTGAATATTTTACATATTTCATTTGTTATAAATGTTTTATTGTTTCTTATTTTAAGTGTGATGTATATGAATCAATGAATTCCTTTTACCTTTCTATGTCTTTTACTTTCTGTTACATAGTGTCCTATAACGATCACAAAATTGAGTTTTGATAATTTGGCGCCGCCGCAAGAACGTAAAGTTAGGGAACCGCCGCTCTACTACCATTGGCAAACCAATTATTATTTAACATTAAACATTTGCATTACAGGGTATAAGGATTTGAATTAAAAAAGACCTGTTGTTTAATCTTTCGTATCCTTTCCTCTTCTTCTCTACGTCTCTGTTCTTCTGCCTCAACTTGCTTCTTTTTTATCTTCTTAACTTTTGCTGTTTCTTCTTTTTTGCGAAGAACTTTCGTTTTGTCTGCATCAGCAATTCTTTTCTCCCATTGTTCAACTTGTTTCAGTTGTTTTTCCTTCTCTTCCCGCAGACGTTGTTCTCTTTTTTCAGCAGCTTCACGAAGTCGCATGCTTCGTTTCCTATAATACCCACATTTGAACGAAACCTAAAACTCATATTTGCAAAAAAATACTTTTATGAAGTTTTACAACAGACCAAGTTGTTATTCAAGTGAGATGGGTAAGAATAGCAGGATTGCAAGCATAATCTAATTTCACACAAAGTAAAGCCGCAACTGCCAGACTTGGTTCAGCCCAAAGCGTATGTATAATACAAGCGAGGCAACGCTCAGACAATGGACGCCATTTTGTGCCTATTGTTCTCGGTCATCTAACACGATGCCTCATGAGAAGTTTGCACACAATTATTGAAACATACCTATTATTTTCACTAATATTTTAGGTAGAAAGATTTTCAAGGTCGCGTTTTGAAGTAAAATCTTAGCCGAACACAATGATATCCTTTCATGCTTGCCAAATTGCATTTATAGTTGATTACATTGTTCTGGTTCAGGGTTGCTTCCGAAGTAAGTTGGCCATTCTAATCGTCATAATTGGCCATTTGACAATGGCGTTCCTTGTGATGTCACAGATGGAAAGTTGTATTTATTTGTCGAAATGACCGTCCGACTGTTTCTATTTTGGGGTTAACATTTTTCGTCTGTCTAGCTCATTAATGACCAACTGCTCACCTCCAAGCTATGCTAGAAGACCAAATGACATTGTAGGATTGTTAAGACGGCACTATACAGCGTCAAGTCGGTGTATCACTATAAGAACTTCAAAAGATATGAACGACATATGCCAATGCCAAAAATCATCCTACGTTGTGTTTGTGGCCAAATATAACACGTTAGATAGTTTTTTATTCTTAATTTCGTTATATATTTAGGTATCACATAGCTTAAAAAATCCACCCTTCCCCTTCATTCTAGCCCTTATAATAGCTGACTTATTCGATTCGGTACAACAACACGACAAAAATTTCCCATAAGACTCCATTGTTTCGCGGTTCACAAATATGGCACAAGATGGAGTCCATGAACTTGTTTAACATTAGACAAGTTGGCTGCCGGCCGTTGGTTCAGCCTCAGTGATAATTTTTAATCTTGTAGCCTATAATGCGTTAAGGGAAAAGTTGGTACAAGCTTTGGTAAATTGTTGAGTAATTTATAAGTTAAGTCAGGATCCTCATACACTCTTATAAGCTTGTCAGTCAACAACCATGAACTTTAAAAATTGCTACGTAACCTGCTTGTAGATATTTACCTTTTTTTCTCTTCGATCTTTCTCTGTTTCTCTTCTTCTTTCTTTTTCTTCAATTCCCGTTCTCTTCTTTGTTTTTCTTCCAGCTGCTGTTTCTTCTCCGCAAGCTGCTCCTGGAATTTTCCCGTTAACTTGTTACAATTTTTATTTTTGAGCATGAAACACTCGACCAAATTGCACAAACACTTGGGAGGGTGCAATTTTGTACTGGTATAATTATGAAGAATATGAAAGTGTTATCATTATGTAATAAGTGGGTTTGGAATCGAATGATTTTGTATAGAATGACAAACCCAGCCAACTTTGGCACTGGGTGATGAAATGAACATTCACTGGATATTATTAACTATGCTTACTTTAAATGTTTACCTCGATATTTGGATTCTATTCAAAATGCAAATCCAATAGTTACCTCATAGTCAACTTTCTGTGGGGTATTTCGCTTTATAAATGACTGAACATCTGCTGTTAAGTTCACTGGTCTGGAAGGACTCGTGAAACAAATATTTGGCCCAGATATAGTAGCGAAGGCAAATCCACGAGTACGTGAGGGAGTTAGTGGCCCCGGCGTTCGCCTGGCACGACTTGATGCCGTAGATCTATTCAAAATCGTATTACGAGATTTCTAAATACAACAAATGACAAGTTTTGAGACGATTCAAAAACACAGCTATTAATGAATATAGTTACTCTAATTTTTTCAATCATTTACACAGTTACTACACAGTTTGCTCATCATTCCCTTCTTAATCTTAGAGCAGGTTATAATGTAAAATGAAGGAAAAGTTTATTAATATAACCAATCTTTATGAGCCTCGTTTGTAATCGGTTGAACAGTTCATGTAGACAGACAAAAAAAGTATGAAAAATGCTAAAATAAAGCTAGAAAAAATAAATAAAATATTAGTCAAACAGCAACATGAAAATTCTCATAACAGAATAAATAGATATGAAACAGAACTGAAAAAGCATGCAGATTATTCCGCAAAGCATACAAGAAAATTCAAAATTAAAACTTTTGACAAGCTCGAATCATAACAGATTAATCTTTTTTTATAATGGTACATGCAGAAAAGTACCTGTATAGGCGGTTTCTTTGACTTTGTTTTATCGTGACATAATGGACTAGCACATTTCATGTACTGTAAAGCAAAAACAAATGCACAGTGACTGAGCAACCAAAAACCACACAACCTTCAAAATCTGTGCATTTAGTAGAGAAAAAAATCTTCCCTTTATACCCTTGAAAAGTTGAAATGTAGAACTAGGGGGAAAAGGACCCCAGTTTGGGAGCCCCTGCTTTATATAGTCAAGAACAACCTGATCTAGGCCATGCCTTTGAAAACCGATTTCTAACAAGATCACAATGTGAGTTATTGTCATATGAATAAATATAGCAGATTAGTGAACAACAGGCGTATGGCAGGTTAAGGCACTGCATTCGTATAGGAGCAACACAGAATAACTGAACAGCAATAACCACCGCACAGTTGCACCCAGTCAATCAACGAGCTGTCTAAACATATTTTATCATGGCTCAAGCAAAAGATTCTTCACATATTAAATAAATGTCAGAGCTTTCTATTTTTAAAATGGTCACCAGTGACAGCAAAGATTTATGAATATCAAAAGCTCTATTCTTTTCTGCTATTGAACTTACTAGTTAGTTATAAATACATAATTCAAAAATTTAAAAAAATGGATAATTTTAGTTTGGTAATTCATTCCATTCTGATAACTGTTATTTATATTTTATTATTAACATTATTCAGGCAGTGTTTGCATGTCATTAAACTATAGGAAGAATAAGCACCATTATGCAGTGCGCATGTTACTTCAATCTCATTATGTGCTAGTCATATATCAAATGAAAAAATCTTAGATAATTTTTCATTCCAAGTGACAAAACAACAAATCTTACCTTGAAGTCAAAATTAAAAAAAAAAAAATTCAGCTTTTACCTTTAACCTTGGTTGAGATGGGGATAATAGACCACCGCTTTCTACATCTGTAAGATTGCGCTTTGTCCTTGGCATAACACGCTGGGATGAAGTGCTCATTGGCAATCCTGTAACCAGGTCATTACTTACTTTTCAAATGAAAAATGATAATTCTATAAGCATAAATTCAAAGTTTCTATTTGGTATTATGAATTGCGCATTCTGATAATTTTCAGCGCTCCAGAAGTATGTGTACCAATATGGAGGTAACTAATTTTGTTCGCCTACTTTACATCAAGTTGTGTAAAGGTACTGAAACCTATTGGCATGGGGACGGGGTATATTCATTTGGCTAACACAGATGGTCCCCGACTTGTAATAGAACTAAAATAGGGAAAATCAGAATAAAATTATGGCCTAACCCTAACCTGGTACACATACTACAGGAACGAGAGTACCTAATTTTCAATATATATATATGGAGATAACATGAAAGAATTTACTTTATATCTTTATCACAAATAAAATAAAATTTACAAAAATTCCATCAGTGATAAATCTTACATTTGAACACAATTAAATATTGAACTCCAAGAAAGAACAAAACCACATAGCAGCTTGATGAGCTAATATAGACAGTGGAGAAATTTACAAACTGACCAGTGGCAGAAAGAAGTCCACACCAAAAAATTATTCACAGATTTTGTGCCCACAAGATTTTAACCCATGTACCTACCTACCACTTGCATTTATGGTGCGGCACCTTTTACATTAAATTAACTTACTGCTTGGAATAGCCAATTTTTTTCTAAAGACTGGTACAGGTTTCGTTATTTTCGGCCTCTTAGATTCTGAACTTTCATCACTGGAATCTTCAGTGTCTAAAAATATAGATTATCCATTAAATTCTGCCAAGTTCTAACTTATGTTATTTACATTGCCTTACCTACTGTGTTTGGGACTGACAGACTGTTCTCATACGCCTTCTTATTAGCAGCAATTCGTTTTGCTGCCAATTTTGCAGGTGTGGATAAGCGTTTTGAAGCTAATCCAGCTGAAAGCAAGATAATAAACAAATCTTTAATGATAGAAGCAATATAGGTTTTAATAAAGAAAAAATTTATGTGAAAAGTGAAAAATTCAGACCTCAAAAAATTTAATTTATCACTTACTAAGTAGACTTGGCCTTTTGCTAGCCCTGGTACTCCTACGTGGTGGAGTTTTCTCTTGTTCTTCAGTCTAAAATCATTCAATTAATTCAGAAAGGATTTATTCATATGGTTCTAGCCGGACACCTAGAATCGAATACCTAATTATTCAATCTATCCAACCTAATATGCTTGTGATCGTAACGCAAAAGCGACTTATTGATAATTGACTACCAAAATCATTCCTTTATCAATACTCAATATCATGATTTTATTCGTAAGTATATTAAACTAATAAATATGAGTGACATTTATTGACAAATGTACAAACCTGTTTAAATACATTGTATGTAACACGTATTATATGTGACCAACATACCTCTGATGAACAACTCTCTTGAGACATACTCGACTGATCTTCACTATCTAATACAACAGTATTAGCAGATGATGAACAGAGTGATACTGATTGTGATGTTGTTGTACTTGTGATCTCTAGCATTCGTCCTTGGTTCTCTATTGAATGCAAGATGCATATTTAAAATTTGGGTGCTCCCGAAGTATGCGAACCAAGATGGCGGACATCGGAACGTAACATGGGTAACAGGTTAGGGTTAGGCGATAATTTTTTTCCAATTTTCCTTATTTTAGTCCTATTATCAGTTCGAAGACTAGCCAAGAGCCTCCCGTAGTATTTATACCTAAAATTATGGCCTAACCCTAACCGAGTACACATATTACATTCCGATGTCCGCCATCTTGGTTCGCATACTTCGGGAGCCCCAAAATTTGATTAAGATCTCTTGATAAAAATTTGATCACAGTTTCTAAAGTTGGAATACGATCATTATGAAAAAATAAAATTCCATGCTGTAAAATTGGTGTTCCAGAAGTGTGTGTACCAATATAAAAGTAATTAATTTTGTTCGTCTTTTTTACATCAAGTTG
Organism: Styela clava; assembly: GCF_964204865.1. Lineage (NCBI taxonomy): Eukaryota > Metazoa > Chordata > Ascidiacea > Stolidobranchia > Styelidae > Styela > Styela clava. The sequence continues at coordinate 22,187,992 of NC_135258.1, read as the reverse complement.
TGTAAAGGGACTGGAACCTATGGGCAGGGGGTATACTCACTTGGCTAACACGGGCAGTCCTGGATTCTTGATAGAACTGAAATAATGGAAAATCAGAATGAAATTATGGCCTAACCCTAACCTGGTACACACACTACGGGAGTATCTTAAAATTCAGATACAACATAGTATTAAAAATCATGTACCATGCTTTGAGTCTTGTTCCAATCCTAGAGAAACAGTTGAGGGTTCTTGTTCATCAAAATTCATATCACCAGTTGCTATAATGAAAATGATAATTTTCAACTCAAAAATATATACAGTAAATACATGAATCTAATACATGAATGAATATAACGCGCACCTTTAAATTTTGAATGAAAATTGGTATAAAATTCTTTTTTTTATTTTTTCTCTACTAACTACTGGTAAGCACATAAGGTAACAACTCACAGCATGAACAAAAATTTATTAAAAGCACACAGTAATTCAAAACTCTTCAAAATCGGATTCAGTCTCTGATTCACCAAACAACTGTTCGATTTCTGTTTGGGTTATGTTTAAATCAGTGTCCCAATCGGCGGGAACATCACTTTCAACCTCTTCTTCTGACCCTGATTTTGAATCCCACAACAAGTCGTCTTCTGTACCATCCATACTATTGCTAATGCCCGTCTTTAAGAAAACCTTTGATGACCATTTCTTTTGGGATGTCCTCCCATAACGCCTTAACCCAGGATGTAACAAGACATAAACCAGGCTTCTTAAGATTTCCTCCAGCAGTCAACTCTTTGTCGTCGGTTTTCATCCAGGCAATCCATTTCTCCCCAATTCTGTCTTTGAAAGGTTTATTTAACACGACATCCAATGGCTGAAGAATAGAGGTTAGTCAACCTGGAATCACAGATTGAAAGGTGTTTAGAGTTTTAACCTTCGCCTTAACAGTGTCTGTCAAATGTGATCGGAACTGGTCCCATACGAGCATGGGCTTTTTCTTCAATAGGGCACCTGGCCTAGCATCCGAAACTTTGTTGAGCCATAAAATGATCCCCTCCTCATCCATCCATCCTTTAGGATGACAGTGAATCACAACACCTGGCGGAAATTTTTCTCCTTTTGGAATGCGCTTTCTTTTGAATATTACCATAGGTTTTAGTTTTGTGCCGTCCGCCATGCAAGACAACACTACTGTGAAGTGAGTCTTTTCATGACCTGTGGTCCTGATTTGAATTGTGCGTTTTCCTTTGGTGTCAATTGTTCTGCTGGCTGGTAAGTCGAAAGTCATGGGAGTTTCATCCATGTTGCCTATCTGTGAGAGTTCAAAGTTGTGCTGCTTACGCATACTGATTATAAATGTATGAAATAAATGGATCTTTTCTTCTAAATCTTGAGGCAACTTTTGTGCAATTTTTGTTTTCTGGCGTAGTGCAAGTCCATGCCTTCTCATAAACTTTTGTGCCCAACCATTAGATGCTTTAAAGGTTGAATCTTTGCAAATCTTTTGTGCACGGAGTCTAATATGGAGCGAAGTGACGATGTACCCACTAGATCTTTGATCAACTATCCAATCATAAAGCTCCTTCTCCAACTCTGGGTACCGGGCTTGTCTCCCTCGCCGCGCTTTCTTTGTTTTGTTCATATCTTTTAGAACAACTTTCTGCTTTCTCCAATCTCTGACATTTGTCTCTGGTACATTGAATTCTCTAGAAGCTTTTCTATTTCCATGAGTTTCCGCATAATCAACAACCTCCAGTTTGAATGCAGCCCTATATGCAGAATGTTTTTGTCTTGCCATAATAGATAATGGGTAATATATAATGGGTATCTACAGTACAGTACGATAATGGCAAATAAATATTCTCAACGCAGCGGGAATGTCAAACGCATGCTGAGCTGTCGCATGTGCGTGTGCTTGCACCATATCGAACGCTTGCACGAATGTCAAACGCACGCTGAGCTGTCGCATGTGCTTGCACGAAATCGTCCTGCATTGGAATGTGCATGCGCGAGCACACGCACGTTTCAGATGTTTAAAACCACATTTTCAATACCGCATTTCTCAGACCTTGTGTATAAGGCGCAGCATTGATTTTTGCCTAAAATTCAGTTCAAAATTTTGCGCGTTATAATCGAATAAATACGGTAAGTCAATAAATGTTGGATTAAAAGATAATGTAGGTTTCAGAGTGTCACATAAAAATGTAACTCAATGTATGAAACGACATACCAATAGCAGCTTCATGGATGGATGTTTCCATATCTGAAGCTGAATCAGACAAACGCAGATTAAAATCAAGACTTCTTCTTGGAACTGATAAAAAACAAAGGCAATTGTCAAAGTGACGAAACAAAAAAGAGATAAATCTATAGGATTAGCATTTTGAAATATATTTTGTTTCAGCATTCACTATAACAAAGTGGCAACTGAAGCACACCTTCTGATCAAAAAATAGTTTGGATAGAAACAAAAAGAAAATATTTCCAAAACAGACAATCTAAACTTTAGATTGTCTGTTTTGGAAATATTTTCTTTAGATTCTAAAGCATCTAGTCAGCATTCAACATAATAGAGATTTATCACGCACATTCATAAAACACCGGTCTACCATAGAAATGGAATACTTACTACATAACGCATCTGAAGGAACTGTTCCAACTGGAGTACCTTTTATTGTGTCAGAAACAATGTTTTGTTGTCCTTTCGATTTCCGTTGCTCAGGTTCACCTTCTGTCATCTCTTCAATACTATCTGCAATATCCCTGCGTAAAAAACACACCGAGTTAACATACTGAATATGAAGTAGACAGAAATACTACTACGTAATTAAGTTAACCAGGAAATAGTATTGCAAAATTTAATTCCCCCATTGTGGGAGATAAAATTTCTCATTTAAATAGTAAAATATTAAGTTTATAAAAGTCAGCAAAACACATATATGCAAAAAATTATCTATAAATTCAACGAGCTGCCAAAATTATTTGAACCTGTTTCTAGTATATTCATAATCGTATACATCAGGAGTGGCCAACCTGATTTCGACCGCAATTGACAAAAATTTTCAAAATAGCTCGTAATCGTGATTAAAGTATTGGCCAACCGTGGTATACATCATAGATTTTGCACTTCACAAAATTCAATGAAAGACTTTAATCAGTAGTTCAAATAATAAAAATTTACTATCTCACTCTTCATCAGATGCATCAAAGGTTAATGTTAATGGAACTTGAGGAGAACCTTGAATCGTATTGAGAGATAATTCTGGCATTCTCAACTTGGCGATGTTAATAACAGGATTCTTTTTTTTGCATGAGAAAATTTGTTCTTCCATAGACCTGCTTTTCTTTACATCATTAAGTTCGTTTTCTGTTTGTGACAAATCATGAAGATTTTAATTAAATTTATCATGTCATTTTGGCAGTTGGAATAACACGAGAAAACAATTTTTATATTGTTTTGAAATTTGGCATAAATTTAAAAAATGTTAATCAAATAATATGTAATATTTTGAAACAGTGACTTATTTTGGCATTCAAGTAATGGTGTAAATACTGGACATGAGGGTGTTGGTGTTCAGACCTGAGTGTTTGTGTCTCATAGATACATACCAAAGGGGAAAGTTATGACAAACCATAATGAATTTGGTAGCCAAACCTAGAAGTTGCCTGGACCGTCTTTGTGAAGATATGAAAAAACTTGATGAAAATTATCAACCTCTATCATTGTTATACAATATTATGATGTTAAACAAGCAGTGTCAAAGAAAAATTAACAATGAAAAAGTTATAGACTCACCACCCTGCTTAAAATCTGGTGATGCAGTGTTTTTGTCAGTATCATTTTGATCTTCTGAAACTTTTCTTGAACTGAAACAGAAACATATACATGAGACATTACTTACATCATATTATTACTGATGCATTTGCGTCCAGTTGTATGCTACCCTGTCCATGTTTAATATACAACAGCAGTTCCCAAAAGGGTGGCGAAGTGCGCCTCGAAAATTAACAGAATTATGTTAACTAATATATGATTGAATAATTAACATATAGTATTTATCATAAATCATAAATGTTTTATTGTTTCATATTTTAAATAATGAGTAAATATAAATTGAATTCGTTCCACCTTCTCATTTAGTTCACTTACTGTTACGTAGTGTTTGCTTCTATTGTTATGTAACTGTTACTGAGGTACTACTTGTCATTCTGCGAGCTGCAGTTTATTAATTTACTGAACAGAGTTTAGCGAACATGGGTGATTTTTTCACTTTTGTAAAAGATCTTTTTGCTTTGTATGTTACAAACTTTAAAAGGCATAAAGACATAAAGTACACATTAACGATCACAAAATCGAGTTTATTTATAAACGCAGCAATATTTTTTCCATGTAAGTGCACCAGGAGTTCTTTTCCAGATAATTTGTCATCGTACAAACAAAAAGTTTGGGAACCGCTGATACAATAATAAACATTCATGACGTGTATTGATATCGAATAAACAGAAAATATTATTGTAGTTGGCTCGCCTCACCTCAGTGGAGCAAGTGCAGACTTCTGATGACTTTCAATCAATGTCTCATGCAGAGATATTAGTTGCTTGATGCCCTGTAAATAATTTGACGTTTGGGAAATATTGAAAATTGTAAACAGTCCAAAAAACAAGCTATGATAGATTTTAAAATGATTCTGAACTATTGAAATACCGTAAATGATAGAGGCTGAAACTAAAAATTGCTTCCCATTATTTAAATTTTGAAAATGACGATAAAAACAACAATGATTGTTAGAACAAAAAAAAGGAGGTGATAATTTGAAAAACAGATCTGAGATGCTTCAAATAATTTAGAATCTGATTTAAAGTGACCAGCCCTAGTCCTATAAATCATTTTTGCAATTAAAATTTCATATTTGGAAAATTGGAGATTCAAACGGCATAAATTTACCAGATCAAGGTGAATACAACCAGTTTCAAGTTTAAATGCAAGATCACGAATCTGTAACTACCGGTAACTCAATTTATGGGTTTATTTTTGTCGAAAAATTTGACTTGAATAATTTATCAGAATCGAATTGAAAATAAATTACCGGTATAGCCTATATGACAACCATGATTGTTATCCCATATGTAATTGGTATTTGCTAGTTGCTACATTACCAGGGCATAACCCACATTCAAAAAAGAGAATTTAACTTTTTGGACTCAACTCTATCTAGGAAATGAATTTCTTACCGGAATTTCATTCTCTTTCTCTACTTCCATGAATTCAGGAGAGGTTAAAATTTTCTCCTAGGTGTAAAAACAGAATTAAACTACATGATAAAAATTGATCAATCTTATTAAAATTGAAACAAATCCTTACCTCGGTATCAATTTCGTTTTTTGTTGTGGGTTCAGGAGAAGCAGGAATATTCTGCTGAATGGTTTGATCCACTGCTTCAGAGGTTTTGTCTTTTTCAAAGTAGGGTGAGACCGGTTTTGGATTTTCCTGTGATGCCTTTGATTCTTGAAGTTCATTATCTGGAGACTTAGAATGAGGTTCTAACATATTCATATTACTATTCCAGTCACCTTCGACATCATTTTTCTGCATGCTCAGTTTTATGTTTGGTGTCGTTGTTTCAGACTCAATAATCTTCCTAGAATTGTAAAATTTAAGATGAGGTGAGAATCAATTGTGTCACTTGACAATTTAAAGATTTACAGTATATTAATTATTTTCTAGTTCTAGTTTTTCCAGTTACTGTTAGTTCATTTTATCATGTGTTACAGCGTATCTAATACTTTGTCAAACAAATGTATTTATTGCTTTTTTGCATTATCATACTATCACATATATATTATACTGATACAAACATTTTAACATTCTTTTTTTTCCTTGTTTTGACAGACATCAATTTTTGATCTCCTTCAACAAAAATTTCATTACAATTAGCATCTGATGATTTCATCCTTGAAGATCTCGTACTAAAAAGTAAGGCAAATACATTTACAATAAAAATTCCAAATTCTTCTAGTCATTGAATTATAAAAATACGAACATTTTAACTTTCTTGCTCTTTTTTGCAACAGCTTTATCAGGCAATATTTCAGATTGTCCAATATCTTCAGCATTATTATCAGATAGCTTCATCCAAGATGAACTAGTGCTCCTAAAATATAGAGCAAACACACGCATAATGAAAATCTTATAATTGTATAGCTATTAGCTAATGGCTCATACATAGAAATAAACAATATCCAAAGTACAATTCAACAAGAAACCTTTTATCAACTCTAGGTTGACCCCTCCTTGCTCTTGTTCTTTTCGTTTTCTTCGTGTGTGGGGTCACCGGTGGTATCATAACTCTTGGCACATCTTCAGATGAACTTTCAAAATCTTGTTCTCTATATATGTATGTATTAACATTATGTGAGATAAATCCATGAAGAATACAGCAATGTTAGTATTATGTTACTGATTTCTGGATGAATAGCCTAATCATGATTTTTTCAATGATACGCAAAATAATTAGGATGGATACGGGTTGGAATCTCATACTATTCAAATCCCTGATAATAGGTTTCGGTTTACACCCCTTTCGCACTTTTCTGTGATGGGAGATATCACTGTGATTACTTGATAAACATTTTCATTTTAAGAATATCTTTCTATTATGAGATTGGTGTTCTTCCAAAAATAAAGATGCAAATGGAAAAGCTGACATGGTCGAAATTACCAAATCAGATAGCTGAAATGTTTATTCCGGATTCGATTTGAAGTCCTCTAATATAGTAAATTATTCCTAATTGCCTATACCTATTCTTACATAGGAAGCTAGTATGATTTCGCAATGGATCAGATCCCAACTATGGAGCCACAGTACATTCAAACTTTGGCACCAACCCAACTTAACAATTACCGGTATCTCTTATTTGGATACCAGTAATAAAACAGACATACCTAATTTCATTTACTGATCGCATTAGAGCTGCAAATGATTTATTTACAAATTGCAATGATTCCTCCAGCTTCTTCTGACCTGCTTCGTACAATTCTGAAAATGGCCATATTTTCATGGGATTTTCTTTTTTAATTTCTAGAATCTTTCCACCATTGGCTTGTAGTTGCCTAAAATTAAAAATTGTTATATAGTAATAAACAGTGTGTTATAAAAACAAGTGTTATATCTCTCTGTCTGTATACAGCAAAAATCAAGTGTATAGAGCAGGTACAATGTCTGAATGTGGTTAGCCAAATATCAATGCAGTAATGCATTCTCAGATTCTAGGGTGGTTTACACAATTTGGAATAAACTTCATTCTGGGCATGAAATCTGAACTAAGAATACACATTACCGGTAGGATGTGAAAAGGATTATCAAAGTTTAATAAAGACATTGAAAGCTTAATTTATTGGTAAACACGAGAAAATAATAACAAATCTAAATTGAACACTTACGCAGAAGTTGTAGGCCAAGGCAACACTAAATTTTCATCTTTAATTTTTAAAATACTAAGTTCAAGAGATTGATCCATTGCTGTAATCGATGTGCAGATGGGTAATTAAATATACTGAATATATGTTAACGTACGACCATAACTAAAGACAAGAACTGAAGAAAGACAGAAGAAGTTAAGAACATCCAGCCAGCAAAAGTTCATTTTTTGTGTTTTACAGTTTTATCCAGAGTGGTATCCATTATTCAGACTAGCGGGCCATATGAGTGTGACCTAAAAAGTTCCATTTTACTGTTTTATGAAGAGTGTTAAAAAACTAAATTTTATAGCAATCAATCTCAACAAATTCCTTGATCTATTTTTTAGCTGAAACATCAAAATTTGGTTTTAGTTTGGTTACGGCAATTGTCAAAACAGATTTAGAATGTATTATCACCTTCCTTTTTCCCCCCCAGAATAAAAATATGATAATAAATATATCCTATCCCAGTAGTTCCCAAACATTTTTGTACTGTCGCACCCTTCAACCCTTACAGTATTTTTTACGTTACCATCGCCCCTGAAACGAAAATTCCAATCAAAACAGTTCCCACTCGCGATTACAGGATTATGGCATTCAGTAAAATTGCGATGAAGATTTTTCTGTTGCGCAAAATAGTCAGATACAAGTATTAACAAGAATTTGACATATTTACCAGGTAATTATTTTCAACATACCTCGCTGCTGCGCCTACTTACAAAAAAATATTAGTATTAGTGCTCTGAAATACTGCAATCTGCCTACATAAAAAAAAAGGTATAGCCTACTAGTGTACTCAGATACTGCAGTACTGCCCGGTTATAATTTGATTCGTATGTTTCTGATCTTGGTAATATGTTAAATTTGAGCCGCCCACAGTAATTTTCAAATTATATATCTCTGTTAGCATAATCCCAAGGTCGACAATGAAATTTAACATTTTCATTATTGCATTATCATCACAATAAGGAAGGAGGCCGTGTGTGAACCGGCAGTAATTTAATTATGGCAGAACGGATAATGGAATGGATCAACTTGGTGATATAATGGATCAACAGCTGACTACGGTATAGTCTACAATCGAAAATTCTGAAATTTTGCGATTTAACACTTCCGAAATACGATTTTTATTCTGTCGCAGTACTCTTGCAGTCAGACAGTCCTAATTCAAAATTTATGGTTTTCCAGTTTTATATAACCTCAGAACTTATACATGTAAGTTACCGGTATATATTACTGTATTATGACACCCCTTCTAAATCTTAATATTCCACTTTTTAATATGCACTTCCTTATTTTTCAATGAAAAAATTTTTGCATATGTCAATCCTGACCCCCACCTGACTACGCCACTGAAAAATTAGGTCATTTCGATGTCACAGTGGTGTAATAGGGCCCACCAACACCCCAAAGTATGCGGATGGTCGTCCAAAACGCGCAGACGATCACCCGAAATCGAGCAATCTATTTCTCTCATTTTCTCGTCACAACGATCACGATATGAGAGAGATATCCGGCGTTATTTCGTCCCTACGAATTTTTCGCCCCTTAGTTAATCGCTTTCGCCCACCGGGGGCCGCACTTTGAGACTTGCTGTCCTATCCTGTATGAGATTTTCACACAATTAGTGCTTGCATACGTTGTATTTGAGGTATCTTCAACAATTCGTTTTACCATTATTTCAAGTGTTATATATTTTATCATCATCAACATTCGTTATTCCCATAATCCTGTAATCACCATAAATTTTAATTTTATTAGTAGAGTAATTTAACATTGAAATAAAGCATGTAAAGAGAAGTTTTTTTAGAGGTTAGTCATCTATTTATTTTAGTCTACACATCCATTTATAAATTCATATACACACCCTTATATTACAGTATTATACTTCAGAAATAACATAATCTATACATTGTTGAGTAGTAATTCTGTAATTTCGGTGTTTCTTTCCAGCCCCTGCAAACTTTTGTTTCTCAACGATAACCCTTATACCAGCATTTCATTATTCTTTTTACCTGTTGATTAACAGTTTCAATATCATCATCTAAATGATTTGTGCCAAAATATATGGCAAGATTTTCTATACAAGGATCTTTAGCTTTTAACCATTCTTCGGCATGCATGAATGTATCGCCTGGTATACAGGTATATGAATTGTTTTGACAGTTTGTGATGAGATTACATCTTTTATTCTTTTTACCTGGGATTCCCATATCAAAAGGATCTTCGGCTGACTTTCAGTCTTTTCATATTTACTCTGATTCCCTTTAATATTATTTTCTATTACAGTGTTATATCACTTTCATTTCTTAGTCTCATCAATGATGTGATTGCATCTATTTCTAGTTGGTCGAGTTCCATATTTTCCGCATTGCTGCATTGTGTTCCTTTGAAAGTCAGAAAGTGGTGATTGTGAGATTTTTTTGTCAAGTTTAGTTTGTTGTTGTGTATCCATGATTTCTAATAATTGCTTGTTTTTATTCCCTTCAGCTGTTTCATGACTTTCATTATTTGTTTTAGCAATTACAGAATTATGTTTTTTTTTTTTTTTTCAACTCCACTGGCTATTCTTAGTTCCTGTCCATATATTTGCTGTGTTATTCTGCGACAGTTTTTTGTCAAATGCTGAAATGTCAGAATGTGGCTGACCTTCCATTCCACAAAAATCGTATGGAAATCATTTATGACATTCATTTGCTACATCTGTACACTGGTACATGTTGACTATGTGTATAAATGTAGCAATGTTTTCCCACTATGATCTGTTTTGATTTATATGCCATTTGAACTTGACCAACTCCTGAACTCCCATATGCCAGTACAGCAGTAGGCCTATGCCATGGGTAGTATTAATTCTTCTTGGTATATGTTTTTTTAATACAATTCTGCAATTTGGATTACTCTTGCTGTCTTGTGCCAGTTGCTATTTTGTCTTCATCAGACAGTCAGAGATGTTTTGGATATTTAAACATTCTCCATATGTTTGAAGCATTTCTGTGACATCAGCATGCAATAAATGGTAAGGTGTTTTACTCATCTTAACTTTAGTAACATCATTCCTATATATCCTGATATCATTCTGTCATTGGATAGGTTATACTGTTACTGTGTTATAAAATCTTCATTTTCTAATTTTGAAATTGATACAGAATTCCTTCCATTAATAAAATTGTTACATGATTTTCTTTGTGTAATGTGACAATCCATGATTTTTCTCCTTCTTCATAGACACTTGCTATATTTAGATATTAGATTTTCCAATTTTTTGACCAATAATCGAATAAAGTCAACTACCGTACCATCTTTTCTATGCACCCAATTATTTTTTTCAAATTTAAAAACGATTGTATTTTTTGTTACAAGATTCAGTCTACCAGGTAGGCTACTTTCTGTCACTTTGCTTTTAGCATATACTTCGGCATCTTTTTCGCCATCTCCCATATTATTTTGTATGTCCGAATCGTGTTTTCTTTCTCATCTATTCTAGTCGCCGGTGTACCGGTACCGTACCGTAGAGCACGCTACAACCCGCCTCATTTGTATTGTAACCAACAACTGTATTTGAGGAATCGTCAATCTTAGTTTGTAATTGGCGGGACTAAATCAGTCAAGCGTTTCTTCAACCTTCGACCCAGCAAATTCGTTATTCAGGCAACCATGGTTCTAGTTCCCATTCCCATGGAAGTTTTCCCGTTTACTTTCACAACATAGGTCGAGCAGTAAGATGCAAAAAGTGACGCTACAGTTGGAATTCCGTTCCGACCGTCGTCGGGTGCGGACGTGTCAGCTTGAAAAGACTACGCGTTGTATGTTTCGGTATCTGTATCGCGCAATATCAACATGAGCAAAGCCCATCCACTAAAATTAGAGAAGCTTATGGATAAAAGATTGGATTTAAAGTTAAATGGTGGACGATTCGTTACGGGTATATTGCGAGGTTTGGATTATTTTATGAATCTAGTCGTGTATGATGAAACAGAGCGTAAAAAAGAGATGGGATCACTGCACCTGTTGGAATGGCTGAATGGTGGTCGTTCGTGGAAATTCGATATTAATGTTGGAAGCATTGGAACGGATACAATGATTTTAACGTGAACTAACCGAAAACGACAAAAGAACCCAATACCCCAATTCATGATTTGTGCATAGACTGCTATGGAACATCCAATTCATTTACCAAGCTTGTTTTTTAGTAAAAAAAAATTGTCACTGTGTTTTTTTGCAATATAATTGAAGTAGGCCCACAACATCATCATTTTTTGTCAGCGAGTGTTCTTTAATCCATATATCTGTATAGGAAAAGCACATACACGTCTCACATTTTAATTTATAAGATATTGCCCGGTGTCACATCGTGTTTTTGTTTTATTGTGTTTTGCCTGTTTTAGGGGGACGGGCACGTACTTGTACGTATTTTACTTTTTTATTAAGTTATGCCCGTCCTCCAGGTCCTCTGTATTTTGTTTGTCCCTTGTTGTTTTGTGTTTTGTTTGTATCAGAGTGACCGAATAAAATTGATTGATTGATTGACTCTAGGTTCGGTTTTCAGCTACTCTTTTGAACATTACCTTGTTTCGCGTTTTTGCATGATATTTGTTATTAGTTTTGTTTGGAAATTTAAATATGAATTAAATAACTCAATGATAATTTTGTCTACTTAGAGGAGTTTAATCGTAAATATATACTACTACGGTTTAATTGCAGTTAGTCTAGTATTTGGTACTTTGGGAAACGCTGGTAGAAGAGTTTGGAATTCATTGAAACTACCAGGGGCATTCTTAATCACCGCCTGATTCTGATCATCCGACCTACCACCAGTTGCCATAATTGAGAATCCGAACTAGTGTTTGAAACCTTTTAATTGTTGGAAACTAGTAGGCCGCGAGCCGAGGCCATTTATCTTTCAGTTTCGTAGCGCACATAAGGTAACTACCTGAAAATGATTTTAAAATGTTCCTTAGAAATTTAGTAACAAATATTGCCTTGTTCCCACTTCCAAAAGTTGCACGTTTTACAGAAAAGACGCTTTTACTACAATAAATATGTGTTACCATCTGTCCTATTTTCTCTGCTTTTCCGGTATCATGGGCCAATGAACGCAGACTTCTGCATGACGTAACAATCAAATTAGTCAGCTGTAGGTGGATCCCCAGTGGTCTGATGAATATCAGATGTACTACTACTGCTCGCTTTTGCGTTGAGTAGCCTTTCCAGTTTTTTTCAGTTATTATTATTAGTTCAGTTATTCTAAGGGGGTGTTGAAAAGTATAAGTAAGATATTAAACACTTGTATATAGATAGCAATTTTAGTTGAGCACTAGCTCATAAGACGTTAAATAGGTACGGTGCGGTAACTCCAAGGAAGGCTAGACCTAGAATAATATGTCACAAACAACGATATTTTCTGGCTTGCATGAAAAGTTTATGTATGTATGTATGTTTATTCGTCTCGTAAAAGCAATATAAAAGAGTAAGTAATTATAAATACTGAAGACGGGATGTATGCACAAGACCATATTGGCCTAAAACACAAATGTGCGGCATACACCCCTTTTGATATATATAATTTGATCATAGAGGTAATCGCGAAAAAATTGATGACTTATTTAAAGAGCATAGGCTACTACGAGTTGTGGAATTAGCTAAATTCGAACTATGTCCTATGATGTTCTCTTGTCACATTGGAGAGCTTCCGTCCAGCCTGAACAGCCTGTTCCAAGCAAACCCAAATTCAAACAGCAGAAATAAAGATAATTTTTTTATTCCATTTGTCAGTAAAAGTATTTCACAAGAATCAATCGCAGTATGTGGACCAAAAGCTTGGAATTCCCTACCCGATGACATCGAAAATTCAAAATCGAACTCAGAATCTTGTTCCAAACTTAAACAATATATATTATCATCATATTAGCAATTTTCTCTGCTTTGAACATGTTACTGTTTGGAGATTATTTTTTTAAGGTGAATTCAACACTGAAAGGGAGAGCTGTTGATTATTTGGATTGAATGAACTATCAGGAAACTGTCCTCCTCTTCAGTCACCATAGACCAGCTGACAATTTCAATAACTCCACAGGATACTTCACCCGGATTCATTAAAGAACAATGGACTGAATTAATAACTAGCACACCATTCTAATTTCATTATCATGCGTAATTAGACAACAACAAAAGCACAGCAATTTAGGTTATAAATAGTACAATTCAATAGAACTTCAATGCACAAATAGTAGGGAGTAGGGACAATGGTTTTTGTTTGAGTAGCATGCTGTTCAATTTATTTCCATTGTTGCTACCTATCACCGAATCACACTTTTTCTTCTGCTCATCCCAGGATACCATATAATTTTATTACTTTAATTTAGAATGGAAAATCCATGACATGGTAAAATGGCTTCTCTTTATAACTTATCATTCCCTATCCCACTGTACCTTTATAATCTTCTGGCTGAAATGCAACCATAATAGGTTTTGTGGAAATGCTTTTTATTAATTTTTTTTGAAACTTCTTCGTTTTTGGCTGAATCCAGAATTTCAAAATGAAAACCTTACAATAGTGAGTAATTTGATACATACCTTTATCATATTTCACCAAAACCTGTAGGGTCACATTTTGGCCAGAACAGCCATAGACCACTTATAACACTGTCGCCCTTGAGTGGTGCATACCATATATGTACACACCCTTTAAACTTGACCATTCCCGCGTTTTATAGTATGTGGTATCATCACTCAATGGTGTTGTACATTCATCCAAATACCTAATTTTTTTTAAAAAAAATTTTATTACTATATTCATATGCAGTGTGTTTCATGTTGTGTTGTGTCTCTATTTATAGATGTTGTTTTGTCTAACAAACTCCTTTGTACAAACAGTTTTGTACACTCCACCCTCATCCCTGTTACCACATCCACCCACCCTCCTTGCACAACTGCCTGTATAATGTATAAAGGACCATATTGTACATATTTGATTTACCCTATTATAATTTATATATATCAAAAGGTGTGTATGCCGCACATCTGTGTTTTAGGCCAATATGGTCTTGTGCATACATGCCGTCTTCAGTATTTATAATTACTTACTCTTTTATATTGCTTTTACGAGACTAATAAACATACATACATACATAAATTATAATAGGGTAAATCAAATATGTACAATATGGTCCTTTATACAGGCAGTTGTGCAAGGAAGGTGGGTGGGTGTGGTAAAAGGGATTAGGGTGGAGTGTACAAAACTGTTTGTACAAAGGAGTTTGTTAGACAAAACAACATCTATAAATAGAGACACAACACAACATGAAGTAAGATATGATTAATTAAATGACTCTTCTTGACTATTCAGCAGACTTATACTACTATATAGGCCACAGCATATTTGGAAATAGAAATTAAAGGCTGTTTCTGTAATGCACGGTTGTGTGAAAGAGAAGAAAATAATCAATTTTACTAATGTCGGTTGGTTTAAATCTAAATTCATAGAGTCGACAAGAACCTGGGAAGCAATGATAAGTTATGCCGGAGTGGAAAGAAAGTAGCATTGGAAACGATTGAGAGGTGAGAAATCAAGTTGTAGACAGACAGTTGATGTTTTAAAATATAGTCTATAGTCCATACTCATACTGTCATAGGGCATTTCAGACTGTGATATATCAAAATTTAGTGTAGATAAAGTCTAGTAATGGTATGCAAACACTGCTGGACTGTAGTACATGCAAAGAGCGTATATACGCTCATTGAGTACATCAGATAAAATGCATTATGTATTTAAGGTATTAGTTAGTATTTAGTGGTATTTTTACACTCATGCTGTTCCAAATATGATTTTCTTCCTCATTTTAGATACTGTACTACAAAAGAAGATGGCAATGTTCCACCAATCCGACCTAACGCAGGCTCTAATCTAGGGTTACCAACCGTCCCGGAATGGCCGGGACAGTCCCGGAATTGACCTCTTGCGTCCCGTTTCCCGGGCCGAGCTACGTTGTCCCGGAATTTACTGACAACCAGAGCTTTCTAAAATAGAAGTCAATATAAGCGTGTGGGCATCATTCGAAACTGGAAACGGAAAAGCTTTAAAAAAAACAATCCAGTGAGATTTGAAGATTTTTTGATAAATTTTATCATTAAAGTAGCGACTTGTAACAACGTTTTGTATTTCTTGTTTTTATAGTATGATGTACTGCTAGTGCGTATTATTCAGTCAGTTTTCAGGCTCGCATAGCCTTCTATCTTAGGACGCCTCGCTGACAGCTCTTCGTCTAAGCGAGTGTTCATCGAATATTATATTTCCGTAAGTATTACCAACGTTAACTTGAACTTTTGGCAGGAAATTGAAATAAAAATTCATTTGTAAGAAATTAACAAAAAGAATAACAAAGATCGTCTTGCAGTGGCAAAATCACAAGACAAACATAAATTTAAGTACCAGAAAGATTGATTCTTTGTCAAACAATTAAATATATTTTGCACATATTGTACATTTTCGGTTTTAGTTTTTGCTTTCATGCCTCAAGGAGTCAACATTTCACAGTTTCTTTGATTATGATAAAATTATTTACAGGCTTGAAGTTTGTAAAAATAACGCTGTGCGATCATCAACCTTGACGTGCACCGCTTCTTTTGATATATTTCGTGTTTCACAAGCTTCTGTTGCACCAATTTTCTAATTCGACACATTAAAGTGTGCCGGAATGGTTTAACACAAAGTTGGCAATCCTACTCTAATCCCTGCTGCTATCAGTGCTATAAAATGGATTAAACAAGAAGTCTTGAAGCGTAAAGGTATATGAGAATCATAATAGTTGCAAACAGCTTAGATGGGCCGGTCTTACTACTTACTGAATACAGCGCGAAACACCGCAAAGAGCGCAAAACAGAGGGAAACAGCGCAAAACAGTGGGGAAAGAGCGCAAAACAGAGGGAAACAGTGTGAAGCAGAAAAAATTTTTGCAATGAGTCCGGGGCACCTTGTTTTGAGTTGGAGTACCACGGCAGCAAATTAAAAACACAAACCAACGTATGTAGCCAGTAATGCTGTAATGGCAGGTCTGCCCTTGCTGGTGACACATTTTGGGTACCATAATTTAGAACATTTTCCATATGGATATGGTTGGCTTTAGGGTTAGGTAAAAAGGGACCTCCAGAAGTATGTGCACCAAGATGGCGCACAACCTGAAAATAGTATGTGTGTGTGTAGCGGATTCAGGTTGTACAACATATTGCTGCACATACTTCTGGAGCACCAAAAAGGTAGATAAAATTTCGCATGATGACCCATAATCCGGTACATAACCTTGTAAATATACCGGAAAAAGCGCCATAAAACCATGGCGAGAGGCGCCGTGGTTCTTTCATGACATGAGGTGGTAATGACTGACTGCGTCTCCTGTTTTGCGCTGGTTTCCTTCTGTTTCGCGCTGTTTTCCTCTGTTTTGCGCTCTTTGCGGTGTTTCGCGCTGTATTCAGTAAGTAGTAAGACCCTAGATGGGCTATTCATATTGAAATACTTCAGCACTTTTCTGCCATTGGAACTGCCCATCAAACTCATGTTGGAGACTTCATTGAGGTTTTCAATTCATTTTTTTCTCAACTCTGAAGATCATTTGAGGTAAGCTGAGGAATTTGTTTGTTCACTGTATGAAGAGGATATGAAGAATGTAAATGATACCAGGGCACGTCTATTCAACACTGGCAAACATAAGGATTATACTCCTTCACCCAACAATGATTCACTGAAGAAGCATGTGGCCCTCAAATCAGTTCTTGAGTTGGCAAACTGCAAGTGTAAGAAAAATAGTCAAAATAATTTATGCAAGTGTGTCAAAATCAACTTAAATTGCACAGATTTTTGTTTTTGTATTGACTGCAAAAATCACAGTACACTTATAGAGGAAAAGTCGATTTTCGAGATAGTGGATTTCGAAAACAATTCAGAAGAAAGGGATTTAGATATTGCAGTTGATTTAATAAGTATCATTTATTGGGTTTTATTTTCGGACATTTGTTAGTGTCGTAGTCCTGTTTCTAGAAATAATAATGCCTTTGTTTAAATACATAACCACATAAACTAAAAAAAGACTAATTGTAATATTTCTGTTCACTATGTTATGTACATATTGTACTTCAATTTAATTTTCTTGACTTTTCCGGTAAATTTCTAAGTGAGTAATAACTGATTTATTTGTGTTTTCGTGCTCACGATGTTAATTTGTGACTTCATTGCTTAAAAATAAATACGTTTGATAGCTTCTATAAAATGGATGTAGCTTTTTATGCTGTTCTTGTTGTAAACTGCTTGTGCTGGTTATCACATAAAATTTATTCGCTAATGTGAATCAGCGTTGTTGGTGTCGCTGCTTTCGAGGTCACTCGCGACTCCTGTCACACAATTAAAGTATTTTTTGTTGTTGGTTACATGTATGCCATATTTTTCGTAATCTACCTAATAAATTATGATTGACTGAAGAAGTCCGATTTTGGTCAGGCAAAACTTACAGGAATACAGTTGTGTTAGTGTGCTGTAGGGCTCTCGAATTGCATAGTTCTTATGTATGTGTTGTAAACTTATGGTTATTGAATTTTCGGGAACCTCTTATATTCAATTTCGCATCAGGATTGTGGAACAAGCTGTAATGCGTTCAGTATGTTCATTTTCACACAAAACTGAAGAATTTATTTAGTTACCAGATGTGCGCTACGGAACTCATTTTCTGGGCGTTTTCAAGGCTTCGTCTCACGACCCATATCCGTGGTAAGGATCTACATGTGTTTAATAACTTACTTATACATTTTTCAACAACGTCTCAGCATAACTTAACTAATAATAACTAAACAGGGCTATGGAAAGGCTGCCCAACTCAACGCAGGGTCGAGCAGTAATAGCTAATATTCATCCGCTTGCTAACAGCTGATTCGATTCAATTGTGACGTCAAGCAGAAGTCATTGTTCATTGCCGAAAATGTAGGGAATATAGGACAGATCGTAGCACATATTTCTTGTAGTAAAAGCGTCTTTTCCGTAAAACGTGCAACTTTTGGAAGTGGGAACAAGGCAATATTTGTTACTAAATTTTTAAGGAACATTTTAAAATCATTTTCAGGTAGTTACCTGATGTGCGATACGAAACTCACTTTCTAGGCGTTTTTCAGGGCCTCGGCTCGCGGCCTATAGTGAACTTTTGGTATTATCGGTATTAATTTTGGAAGCAGAAATTATGTTTGAAGACTTGAAATGATCTGAACTTAGAAACGCTTGTATTAAACGAGTGAAAATTCAATGAACAACTTTGTACAACAACATTTGACACAACAAACGCTGAAAACTTTAAAACAAACGATGAAAACCCGTTTGAAAACATTTGTGTCACGTCACGTCTGCTGATAGCACCGAATCTATATAGACGTGACACAATGAAAACGTATCGAACGCGCCACTCTCAGCGCCTTTATCCACAACATACAGGCATAAATCAGCTTCTTTTTATACGTTTGGCAAAGAGCAGCGATCTTCTTAAAATTTAGAACTTCAATAAATAAAACACAATTGATTACCTTGTATGAAACAATATATTACTACGTTTACTTGTAAATAATATATATATATATATATATATATATACGAAAGGTTGATTATTAACTTTACGTTGGAATGTAAATACTTTTTTTTAAATTAGAAATTTTGGGCAAATTTCAGGTTTTCCGAACATTACTATATAAAAAAATGTTGTCTAAAGTCCAAATAACTAATATTCCCTACAGATTATTTCGGCTCATTAAAACGGAGTTTGGGCTTCAGGCATAATTACCGTGAATTCACCTAGAAAGCATTGTAAATTCAACACAAAAGTAAAAATAAAAGTTGTACAGAGAAAATACTCTAAAAAATAGGCATTGGAAATTTCCTAATGATCAAAGTTTTTCCGAATTGAATTGATTCAAAAATTAAGTTACTTTCAATATTATTAGTATATATTTTAGATATTGAACAAAAATATCCATGATTATATCGATACACATGTAATATATACTGAAATTTAATTTATATTGGGACAGAAAAGAAATGAAGAACAGTGAAATAGGAAAAGTGGAATCCTCTTTTTAAGTGTTATAAAATTTTATGAAAATGATTTGCAATTTTAAACATTATTCTTGTTGGACTTGGTTGAAACTCATGTAGACATCCAAATTACCCTACTCTCAATAAATTCTTAAAAATCGAAAGTCGAATAGTAAATAAACGCCATAGAATAAGAGATATGATTTTACCTTGGGAGTAGATGAAGAATGTCCTAATGAAATGAAAAATCTGCAACCGATAAAATAAATCAAAATTATGAACATAAAAATAACATATCATTCAATTGTTCGTTCATTCAGTCTTTTGTCGCGTTAATACTTTGTAAGCGCGCGTTTAATATAGGCTACCGTGTTTCTTTGAAAGTTGGTTTGTCAGTTGTTCATCTGTTATGAAGTTATGTCGTCATTTTGATAAGTTTCTCATTGATTTTTCAAAGATTCGTTAGTTCGTTTCGTTTGTCCGTCAGCCATTATCTATATATATTCATCATTCTTCCGTTTCCGTAGTCGTCTACCAATGTTCAAATATTTTTCAACTTTATTTATTATTGCATTGTCATCTCGTTATTTGCCAGTTCTTGCTTGTCGGCAACTGTGAAGACGATTGATCTAAGCTACGGCCCCTACGCCTTTATAGTTAGGAATAATCGTGAATTGTACTAACTTATTCCTTCGTCAATGTTGTTACAGATCTCCGTGCACAAAAGTCGCTAATCTGATTCTTTTCAGAAGGCTCAGAACGTTCGTCGGTCGCTAGTGGAGGAAACAGCATAATACTACGTTGTAAACATATATATTTTGTTTATTTGGTACTCCCGAAGTATGTGAACTTAGATGGCCGACACCAGAACGTAGTAGTGTGTACCAGGTTAGGGCAATTATATATTGGTATTTTCTGTAAACCAATTTATAAAACTAGTTTTACAAAGCAATCTTACTTGAGAGCAATCTGAGTTGCTTTTCGCTGTCGCGTTTCTTTACGAACGGTTAATTTCAACTTTACGTCGAAATGTAACTATTTTTTTTCAAAACTAGAAGATTTGGGCAAATTTCAGGTTTTCCGAACATTACTATAAAAAAATTGTTGTCTAAATAACTAATATTCTCTACAACCTTAAGTTACAATACATATATCGAATCGATTAACAAAGGCCAAAATTCTTACCAAACGTTTTCCGATCCGGGTGGCTAATGCGATTAGAATATATATATAGCAGATAAGTAAATAGTCCATGATACGGACAAATATATTTGGCTCTTACACGCTGAATACGTGATGCGAAAATGACAACAAGGAAAAGGCTACACCAGACAACAGAATTACTAATTCAGGCTACAACCAAGAGTAAAAAGGTAATAATTGGTCTACAATAATTGGGTGCAAGGCAACGCACAGTGCACTACATACAAAGGCAACATCTACGACAAATTGTAAACATTTTGAACCTAATCGTTTACAACAGGGATGCACAACCTTTTTTCTATATAGACGGCAATATGTTTTTGTAAACATGACTACGACCTCCAAAGAGATAAGGATGTTTACGAGTATATTTAATTACAGAATTGGTTTTTATCGATATATCTCACCAACTTGCGGCTAAAACGTTTATGGATGTTGAAATGTATTTTTTGAATAAAAATTTCTTGATGTATTCCAAATTAATTAATTTCAACGAATACAATATATCAAATAGTTTTGAGGTACAATTTGAAGCACTGAAGGACAAAGTACTCAGGATCGATACCCCCCGACTCTCGTTGGAAATTACTGTAAGACCAAATACGCGACTATTTTATTACTATCGTAGATATTTCTGTGCGACCATTCAATTAGTCCATCTTTCTCCCAACGAGTATGACTAATTCTTGCACCGTATTGAACAATGGACTCATTTTTTTTGCTGAACTCTCACTACATTTTGTAAGAAAACGCAAATCGTCACGTTAATTACCGAATTGCGTAAGTCATTTTTAGCAGTTTTGAGAAAAACGTAAAAATAGTCCTGGAGTAACAATGATAATTCATTATGACGAAACAATTGCACAAATGTGCATGTCACACAAAATCGTCATTTTTATGGGTTTCGAATTCCTAAAATAAAATCTGAGTTAACAGACAGGTGCACAGCATTACATAAATACTTGTTTTATAAAAAACTCAAAACCGCCAAAAATGACTTAGGCAAATCGGTTATAGCCTGACGAAATGTTGTTTAGCCACCATTAAACTTATATTTTCTCTATTGTATCGATGTTGTACTTGTACATGGGGTCAGCGATTTCAATTATTGCGTCAATATCAAATCATATTTAATGAACATCATAAAAAAGCTGATTGGCGATGGAAACAACCTTTTTTCTGTCAAGTACTCCCCGAGTCACCAAACAATCAACGCGAACCCCCGTAATCAGGCATCGAACAAAGTTGTGATATACTGACTAACGATTTGTTGCAACAACAATTTATTGACCATATGTAACTAAATTTAATCTTCGCGTTGATAGTATTGCCTTTGTCGTCTGCCTAACTAATGAATTCTTAAAATCTTCCTAAGTTTCAATACGCATAACACTTTCTCCAATGCTCGGAGCACGCAGTCTAAGAGATTTCAGTTTGCGTCACAATCACAACAACGCAAGATCAGTGAAAACCTACCTTCAATTGGCACCCATTTTCCCCTGGTAGTAAAAAAGGCGGTGGTGGGATTCAGCCGGTTTGCACCGGTTCTAAAGAACCGTCTCACGGAATTTTATGAGATCAGCGAACCGCTTGGCATTACTGGTTACTGTCTATGGATTTTTGCATCAAATCTGACACACCGATTTATGAGATCAAGTAGCTCACGTGTTTTTTTCAAAATGTGAAATGATCAAGTTCGGACGTAACAGTTATACATTGTTTTAATTTTTATATTTGTAGTTATTTTCCTTTTGTGATTGTTTGTCTGAAAATTGAATTGTTGCGTGATAAGTACAAATCATGAGAGGATTGCTGCTTTTTAGTGTGGTTGTTAGTAGTGATAGTTTTGAACCGGTTTGTACCGTTCGCTGGAACCTGGGGTTGCATCCTGTTCTTGCAACTACTTTTATCTCAAGAATAGGTTGTTAGATAGTTTGGTTTTAAAGAATGTAATAGTTAGGAATCGTTTTCGTTTAGAGCTGTATTCGAATAGTTTTTTTTCAATTCCGGTTGAACGTAATTTGAAGTGTGCAAAACTTGCGACGTCGCCCGGCGATCTTTCACCGTACGTCGGTAAGTGGATATGCTGAATCGTCCAACGCCTTAGCTCTGATGGGTACCAATAACCGTCTTCGAGACCAACAATCGTCGGTGAAAATGCAAAATTGATGACAATTCACAGCACTAATGTTGATATCAAAATAGCCGATTGTTTTCGTCAGTGTGAGGTGTTATTCAGCCCCTAATGATTTTTATTTTGGCTTTTATTGTCCCGAAATCACAAATAGCCGAAGACATATATATGTCTGTTATCACGAGGAAGATAAAAGTAACTCATTGTTTATTTATTCTTTGTGATATCTTAAAAGCATTAGAGCCAATAGAGCCGTGCTTACTTAACCATTATTTTATGTCAATTAGAAAGTGATTAAAAATTATTTATTGCCAAAAGGATATGACTTTTTTAAACAGAACCGGCTGAAAAATATGACTTTTGTGATGGAGCCGGCTGAGAAAAAATTTGAATCCCACCACTGAATAAAAGATATTAAAAACAGCAACACACAAAAACTCGACTGCCTTCAAAGTACCCCTGAAAATCTTCTCGTGAACCTCTGGGGGTTCGCGAACCCCAGGTTGAGAACCCCTGATCTACACAGTCTGCACCTAACTGAGAATATATTTTTCTAATTGCATTTTTGCAATGCCATATATATATTTGAAAAAAGTTAGATGACTAACTTAGGTATAAAGAAGAATGTTAAACAATTTATTTATATCGAACATTTCATAAAATTTTCACCATATTATAATACTTTTTTTTATCTCGTGCAATCGTTTGCTTGAATACATTGTCTCGAAAAACAGTTTTCAACCTGGAGGTGCACCTCCATTCGCCTTGAGGGAGCGTTAGTCAAATGCAAGGGAGGCGGATCTGTATGTGTACCTTTTTGTGATAAGTAAGTCCGCCGAATTTCATAACACAAAAAGGCAATGTATGAAAATAAAAACAAAATTACCTGGGCACATAATAAGAAACGACCAATTGGTAGTTCAAGACTGTTTATAAAATTTTCATGTCGGCTGGCCATAATTATTCACCGGTGTCCTAATTTGGCCATAAATATCACACTTTCATTTTGTCATATTTGTTTACACTTTACATCAATAACTTGAACTTGATTATCCCTTGTATTTCATATTCACGAGACAAATTATTTAATGTTGTGTATTTATCAATCAGGTAGGTAGGTAGGAGATCTGGCAATATTTATATTTGGTGTTCTGAACCGCCGGTTCCAAAAGATAATCAAAATAAATTTCACTATTGTTCGACCTGAGTAATCGACTTGATCCTATAATCTATATGAATGAATATCAGACTCGTATACAATATAGCTAGCTACCATATGCAAGATCGTAAATTTTCAATCTTCAAACGAAATAAAGATACGGGGCCTGAGATTTCGAGCCTTGATCATTTGGAGCAGGCCTGCACAACATACGGCCCGCGGGCCGCATGCGACCCGCTAGATACCTCTGTGCGGCCCGCGGGTGATTTGGAATCACGCCTCTTTCCCGGGTCTAAACAATCAAAGCCGGCATTGTTATTTATGCTAGCGCGCCGCTACTCCGATCATATTAGAAATCGTGAGATTTATGTTTTGCACTAGTTTCAATAAATATCGAACTTTGTGTAAAATTGGTGTGCCCTTCGCGACCCTAAAAATTCGTCGCTCGACCTCTCGCCCCCCAGTTTGGAAAACCCTGATTCAGATATCTCGGTATTCAAACTGAATCACGCTCAAAACAATATCGGTATACGATCTCACACCCAGTAGTGCATGTTAGCAACCTATTAATAACCCCACTATTTTTTACTAGCAGTTTATGAAACTGAAGTTTTTTTTTTCAAATTTAGAACTTGAAAAACAATTCTTTCATTTATGAATGCTGCAGAAATTTTCCCACAAAAGATACTGCTAATTACTGTAAAATTTCAAAAAATGGAGCAGATTTTGTAGAAAAATGTAATTTGACAGTCGGAAAAGTACAACAGGGGAATTTCTATTGCTACTAAACGGATTGTTTGTCCAGCCTACAATGGAAATATTTAATAATGTTAGATATGACTAAATACCTATATGTGGGACGATTTTACAAAACTGAACCTGAGTACAATATTTTGCAGACCTGTAGTCAGTTGATACTGCAACACGCAATACCTAATTCTAATAAAAAAGAAATATTGAAAATAAAGGGTGGGTTTTCAAGGTAGATGAACCACTAAATACTCAAAGAAAATCAGATTCTTCATATTTTTAAACTCCCCAGTAATGAAAGTGTTTCATCAAATTTAACTGTTTCACAATATCATTTTGATTTGTAGTTCATGTTGTGAAATATGTGGCAAAGTTTGCGGCCCACTGGGCCTTCAGATTTATGCTTGCGGCCCTCGTGGTAATTTGAGTTGTGCAGGCCTGATTTGGAGTGATTCAAAAGTCTTCCATTACACCAAGCTTGCCCAAGCCGCGTCCTACATGGCTGTTACCTGTGGCTCGCGATATAAATGAGTTTTAAAGCAGTACTTTTAAAATTTCAGTATTTCATATAGGTCAAAGTATTTTTCGTGATAGTGTTGCAATTGTTCCGGCAATCTGCATCCAATCTAATGTTTAGTTTTTTTATTATTCGCGGAACTGCGCACTCAGTTCGATAAACTCGATAGTTATTGACGAATAGATATGGGAATGAATTTGCAACCGAAATTTCTAAATGAATTTCGTTCTTACTATTGTCTTACGCGTCGGATTTAGTCGTCCTTACTGCCACCGTAAAATAACTGGCTTCGGGATTTGTTGTCTCTTTTTCTGTTTGCATTTTTCTATCGTGTCTATAATATTATTGCGTTTAATAAAACTTGTTTTCTATATACTGTATTATGTAGCCTAAATTCACCCGTAAATCACAACTTGGCTGGTTGGAAGGTTGGAAACAAGTCCGTTCCGAGAATGCATCTGATCATCTAATGTGAGGATCATCTATAATATAGGAAGGTTGACAAGCAAGGAAGGTTGACGAGCAACAGTTTTCTAGAGTACAATATAGTAAGTCAGGTACTAGTGGAATACATGGATGTTTTCGGTATCTACTGTAAAACTCACAAGTATCCAATACAGTTTCCGCCTTTAGAATAAATGGACGTGAACAACACACGACAATGCGTACAATGGTCCCAATCTTAACCAAACAATGTTACCATTTCTGACGTCGGAATGCGAATATTTATGAAAACCTTCTTATAATTTTACTTTTCCATTTTGCCCGTTTTATTTTCATTTTAAATAGTAAATTCGTGAATCCTGAATGTTATTTCGAGTTTAAATAATGATTCAATGAATCGAGAATAATGACGATTCTACTAGTCCAATAATAAATCCTTGGTAAAATTTGGGAAAATTTTTGCAGAATGATTTGTTACTTTGTTTGACATTTTCAATTTTACGAAACGATGTTGGTGCGTTTTATGCAAAACTGAGAATTGAAACAATACCCAAATACGACTCCTCAAATTTGTCGTTTCTGTTTGTTAGCAAGAGCCGTGGGGTAATTCTCGCGGAATCGGTTTAGTGACGCGCGAGTTCCAGGCCCAAGCAGAGCGGCATAGGTGCTGGATGCTAAGCGCGCGCGTCTGTATATATAGAGGTTATTGTTACGTAACGATACACGGCGCAATGTTCTTGGTAGGCAATCCAAGTTCCACGGCACACCAATATTCATTCTGCGGTAAACTAACAATCATTCCGTGGCACACTAATGTGCCGCCGCACTGTCGTTGGGAACCACAGCTCTAAGATAAGGTAATGTTTCTTAACCTGGATGGATCTGTTCCAGAGCTGCGATAAAGGTTCTCCGAATTATTGGTATATCATGAAGTATTTATATAATCAATACTTATATAAAAATACCTATACTTCACTGCAGATATCAAACTACCACGTATATCATAAAATGCTAAACTATGTGTTGTTTCGCGCAGATATAAGTACTAATAAACCTGCCAATGAGTCTACAACGTGTTATTGTATTATAGTCATTAAGTGAGAAAAATTGGTTTACCGTAGTTTTATTGCGACCAAGATTATTTGGCTATCCCACAAATATTTTTCCAACAGTGGCAACATTGCGATTTGAAACTAAACTAAGACTGGCTGTATTCTTGTAAGTAAGTGCTAGTTGAATCTCAGGCCAAATGATTTCGACTGGTGGTCATATCCGACCAGCGAACGATGGGTTGCCTAACATTGATAAAACAAGAGGCGCATCCAAATGCTTGGCGAGTCATAATTCGTCACGCTAATAACTGAATTGCGTAAGTCATTTTTAGCAGTTTTAAGAAAAACTTAAAAAACTTCCTAATAATATTGTTTAAAAATATATATTTCATCAATATAACACGTTCTGCACCCCCACTGAAATAAGACTAAGAATAAATATAAAGAATAAAACAGCAATGCACCCAATATAAAAGCCAACCAAGGTGAATTGGACTCGGACAGTGAATATCACAAGTACACGCCTTCCTACACTGTACGCGCTAAGCTAGAATCCGAGATGCAAAAACTCGAAAATACTTCGCCGAGGTTATTTTGCCTTTGTGACGTCACAATAGTCCTGCGGTAAAATTGATAATTCATTATGACGAAACAATTGCACAAATGTGCATGTCATAC
Source organism: Styela clava (assembly GCF_964204865.1). Taxonomy (NCBI): domain Eukaryota; kingdom Metazoa; phylum Chordata; class Ascidiacea; order Stolidobranchia; family Styelidae; genus Styela; species Styela clava. The sequence continues at coordinate 22,160,559 of NC_135258.1, read as the reverse complement.
TAAATCTCAATTTTTATGGGTTTCGGAATTCCCAAAATAAAATCTGAGTTAAATGACAGGTGCGCAGCATTACATATATACCTATTTTATAAAAAACTCGAAATCGCCAAAAATTACTTACGCAATTCGGTTATTAGCGTGACGATATCTTCTTTAATAAAAAGAACGCCACCCTTGCAACATAATAATAGTCTGATTAGAACGGTAAATCCTTGTTGTTTATTAAATTTAAAGTAAGTAAACTCGCAATATTTCGATCACTTTTGGGTTTTCTCCGACATGCGGCCCGCGACACCTCCTCAAAAGTTTTTGCGGTCCTTAAACCTAGCAACCTTGAACCACTTTGAGGTAGACTACTAGGAACCGGTAAAATTTCAAACTACAGTTGTGACTTGGATCCTTTGGTATTTCGATTCACGTTGAGACTGGAGGCATGAATCTCTATTGTCACACTCACTCAGGATTAGAGCTCAACGGATATATATCGGCCCGATATTACAAATTCTCAATACCTTAAGTTTCATATTCCCACACAGATACCATTTACTTAGAATCGAAGTGATGCGATTATATGTTGAAATAAATATCAAGAATTTCACTGTGATATCATGAAAAAATTTACCCTTCGTTTGTTGAATTGGCTAACAAACTTAAATTTTAACATTCATTTCTTTCGGAAACCCTTGTGACCAAAGTTACCCCAGCACACACTCACTCAGCCTGACGTCAAGGGGTTAATCGACTATTTTACTGACTTTATAAACGTTATTATTAAGTCAGATTCAAGAACTTAGGAACTTTTTTTCAAATATCTGTGAAATTTTGAACGTACACTAGACTGCATTATTTTCGAACTGGGAAAATGAAGATTTTAGGTCCATGAAAAGGTTAATGAAACGATACATCCACCCTGCTGTTGCAAAATCTCTAGGTCAAAAACTCATAGGAAGAAACCGGCATGTTTGCGCTTTTTTTCAATAGCAAGATTTGGAATAAAACGGTCCCAGATTACTCAGATGCAAAATGATAAATTTAACCATAATTGTTTTTGGAAGATGATTCCATCTGTAACTACTAGAAACGCAGAAAACGATTCGTTTGTTAATTAAGCGTGGAGCGCTCTTTGTTCCAACACCACTAAAAACATGAAGCAGAATAACAATTAAGACAAAACGATACATAAAACATTTTTCTGTATAAAACAGTAGAGTTTTCAATACTAGCCTAAAATTTGAGTTTTTCAAACAGATAATCGCTATTATAACTGCCTTGAGAATTTTTGTTAATAATTTCATTTATTGTATCGTCATATGAGTTTGGTTAGGATTGTATCATTCATTGAGAATGTTGAATATAGTAAATAATTCTTTCATACTTCATGATTCCGGCACAGAATCGCAGGCAACGGAAACATCTTCGCCATGACCACAATTGTGATTGCCCCAACCTATATGTCGGCACCAAGTAATGTCGCTTTCAATTCCAGTGCATTTGACGTCATCGAGCCATATCTTCCCATACCCCGTTCCAAAGTGCGCACTACTATAATATCTTGAAGCGTTTCCGAAACCAAGCATGTGACAGACAACGTTTGATTCTTCCTGCCCCCAGCCATCATCACAGATCGTCCCCCATATGTCGTTGTAACGAACTTCAACACGACCTGAACGTTTAGTGATGTTTCCTCCAACCAATCGCACAGCTACTGGATATTCTGAATACAATTACACACTTGAATATATCTGTCATCGCCGTAGGTGATTAATGTTAGTCAGACATACATATATATATATATTCTCAAACAATTTCCCATGTCTATTTAAAAATACATTCATAAAATTTTAACAATAATTGTATCTCACCTAAACTTTCTATATGATGCAGAGTTAGTTTCATAGTATCGATGGAATTCTTCACAGAAGAAGAAAAATCTAAAAAAGAAATTTTTCACGCATAACAAACAAATTTTCAGAGATGACGAAGTATAGAAGAGACTAACATTCTGCACGGTAGATTAGAAATAGGTATACTAAAGATACAATTTAAAATTTGGGCGCATCGTCAACTTTAATAAGGAAAGCCCAGAATTAACCGTTTCATTGTATATTGAATAAGATCGGTGCAAAATTGCATTGAGCACTGGAGATTTTCTTGTGCGGGGATAGAATGCACATACACATTAACGAGCAATGTGTGAGCATCACGAGAGGAAAAGATTGCTTTTAAATATTGGTTCATCTATTAAGTATAAAAATATGAAAACCAAATACGCCTACACTTTATAGATAACTGATAACAATAAATTGAATTGTCATATTGAGCCATCCATTACTTTATCGAATGAAAGATAAAATAGAATAAAAAAATAATAAAAAAAAAATAATTCTTATGACACAAACCTTTATGATTTATGCGAATCAAGTTGGTGTTAGTATCAATATCTCTCATATGATCTTCCATTGTTACCATTTTCACCTTCAGTTCTGTGAGTTAAAATAAAGAATAGGGGCGTTTTATACTAATTTGAAAATGAAATCACTATTTAAATTGAAAAATATATACACATACACATTATTTATTGTAGTAAATGTAATGTTTATTAAGACAAGACAAATGGTGGTTTCGAATCCCACAAAGGTAAAAATATCCCAATATCAGTCAAGTCGAGTCGCGTCTGAGTCATAGTAGATTACATAAACAACAAAATCATGAACATTGAAAACTAACTAACAATAAATCTAACTAACTAACATTAAATCATACATTATCGATATTTTCCTTTGTAACAAAAGTGCAGCCTTTTAGTTATTGCTGCAACAAGCAAGCCAATGAATTTAAATTTTTCATCAACGAAACATCAATCGACATGTTAAATCGCAAGTTACCAATTTTTTTTTGCCACTTTAATGACTCAATCGAAATTAGTTCTAAGTTTCAGGTCAAGTCTGTCTGGTATTACCAGATTTTAAATTCCAGCCAAGTCATTTTGTTTAGATGGCTCTAGTCACTTCGGAACCTTCGAAAAAAACGACATGAGTTCGACTCGATTGAGTCTCAACCACACTAACATTTGTGAAAAGTTTATGGTGATGTGCATGGAAGTATTGGCAAAGACATCATTAAAATAGGCATAGATTCTGTAAAATCTTCTGTAGACTAGGGTAAAATTAGCTATCAGGTGGTTAAATATTTTGAATCTAAATAGCGGTTATGAAACAAGTAGAAGAAAATTTCTCGGGTCAAGCGTCGAGGAAACATCATTGTTTAAAGTTTCTTGTTAATCTACCGCTTTTATGGCATGTAATTTATCGTTTGCATATCCCTTTATTTATTTACTAATCGAAGCATGAAGGCAATGCCTTGAGCAAAACTGCAATCACAATTAATTTCGTGTTGAAGATTGTATATATAGAAATTTTAGCTAAATAAAATGCCATCTTCAGCATTCCCTTGGATTCTGATATGGTGAACATGACCATCTTGATCGTAGCCTTTATACGGTTGCTTAATATAGAAAAAAGAGTTCGAGATATGACCTCTTTGTACGAAGATCAGTTGCGCCTAAGTATAAAAGCATTTTTACGAGTCGAATAACATATACATTCACAAACGTTGTGCATCACGAACGAATACATAAGCAATTTTCGTATTGAGCCATCAGCTACCTCATTGGCTAAGCTGGATAATGATTGACTAAAATAAAAAATCCATTTATTTCAATTTGAACAAACCTTCATGATTGCGCATCACTTTGATCGTAAGATTCTCAATTTTCTGTTCCGATTCTATTGGTTCAAATAAAAAATAAAGTTCTTTTTTTATAATACTATCACTAACTATATGCAGCTTTTAAAACTAATAAAAAATAGACACCATTCAAAATTTATTACTGCATTTTAACAGGAGCATCACCAAAGTAAAAGAATTGTTTCTAAATATTGTCTCATCTATTATCTATAAAAATACGAAAACCAAATAAGCATACCCCTTAAATTAAATTGCCATATTCGGACATTGTTTACCTTATCGAATGAGATGGATAACATGAAATAATTCTTATTGCACAAACCTTCATGATTGACGCGGATCAAGTTGGTTTCAGTATCAATCTTTCTTATACGATTATCCATTGTTACCATTTTCATCTCCAATTCTGTGAGTTAAAATGAAGAATATGGGCGTTTTTATGTTATTTTGAAAATGAAATCCCTATTTAAAAGGAAAATTGAAAAAAAATATACATATATACCTTATTGATTTCAACAAAGGCTAAAGTTTATCAAGACAAGACAAGACAAAACGCGGTTTCACATCACACCAAGTTAAAAATTCGAGTATCAATATCAGTAATGTCAATTCGAGCCGCTTTCGTTCCGAGTCACAAGTCGAGTCATAGCAAATTTCATAAACAACTAACAAATGGGTGAATATGAGCCACAATCACACTAAGACTTATATCTATATTTATAGCAACAATATATTCAAAATCAAAATTATCGTTGTGCCTTAAATAGAGTCTGTCAGGTAGTTAGCATATTTCAAATTCAAGTCAATTCATTTCGTTTAAATAACTCTAGCTAGTAACTTTGAGCTCGAACCTGGCGACGTACATGAACTTGTTGTTGAGTAACTAGTTCAAAGACACATTACCAGCGTTGAAATTTGAAGTTTATTGTTTATCTACTGATAAATTTTTGCACAGGTGAACATACATACATAGCTTTCATCTTAATAGTCACATATACACGTTTGCAGAATATAGCAAGATGAGTTGGAAATAACAACTCTTTATATGGAATATAAATTAGATGAACAACAGTACGAAAGTATTTCTGCAAGTCGAATAACACATACAACTCACAAACATAAACGGACGTTGTGCATGACGAACGTAACTTAAGCAATTTTTATATTGAGCCATCAATTACCGCGTTAATTTAGTTGGATAGAAATAGAAGGAAAACCCATTTTTAATTGAACAAACCTCCATGATTGTGCATCACTTTGGTCGTAATATTCTCAATTTTCACTTCCAATGCTATGAGTTGAAATAAAAATAAAAGCCGCTTTTATATTAATATCACGAAGCATATGCAGCATTTAGAATGGCTATTAAAACAACATACCACTCTATAATATTACTTATCGATTTTAATCGGTAAGTATGTTGATAGGTATTTGTCCGTCTGTCTGTATGTCTGTTTGTCTGTTAGATGCACGCGATATTTCACGAAAGCGAGATTGAATCTGCTCCAGACTTTGCATGTGCATTCATCTTATCTCGGACCAGAAGCCTATTGATTTTGGGCAATTATGTCGTATAATTAGCGAGTTAATAATTAATTGGTGATGGGACACAAGGTGTCACTATAGAGTAAGAGCGCTGATTTGGGCGATCCCCTAACTTTCGATCGATAAGTCTTTGGTCTCTGACCGATATTCTCGTTTCTATTTACTAGATTTTAAATTTGATAAAATTGATGTTTTAACGGAACAAATTTATTCGAAGACAAATAATCAGTTGTTTGGAGACAATCAGTAAGCTTGAAGTAAAGGGTACTTACCCTCCATTAGTTTTTGGATTCTGTTATTATTCTGAAATAAAGACAAATAAAGAGATAAGATGCCTACAAGCATTGTCTCAGATTGCCCAGTCAGTCAAATGCAGTCTGAAACCATAGATTTATTTTATATATACGGAAATGATCGTTAAACATTCACCTGAACAGCGAAAATCATTCCGCATGATGCTAGTCCAATAGATAAGATGACAGCAGTACTTATGGCGATGTTATACCAACTGATTTTTCGATTCTTACTTTCAGAGTTTTTTTCACCAGCATCATCTATAAAAAGTTTATCATAATTTTAAGTGACAGTTATCTGGTATCAAAATACAATGTTTTGAAGGCCATCTGACCCCTAATTAAAGATTTATTTTGTGAACTTTATTATAGCATTGCAAGACACTAACATATATATACATATATACTTTATCCAACAATTATATTCTGTTGAAATATTTAGGCCAACGACGATTTCACGAGCAATTTGACAGTGAAAGAAAATCGCTATTTACATTAAAAAAGAAAATTTAATACTGTGATGATAGCCTGTCTGCTACCTTGCCTTGTGGCTCCAGATGACGCAGTGGGATTTATGTAATCCTCATAAACATTTTCGTTTGTCTCCTCTGGTGGTTCGACGTTACCGTAGATATGAGACATGTTATTTGACCTACATTGAAGCCCCTCACAGAACGCAAATGAATAAAAACTCGATCAAACTGTATTAAAACTAGAACAGCACTTGATAGGAAATCAGAAAAACGCGAGTCATATTCATTTGAATTTAATCAACAAGAAAGCCCATGTGTTTTGAATATTTTTAATTTGCAATCGTGTGTCTTTTCATCCGACAATAGTTCACAACAATTGAAACGAAATAAAGTCGGTTTCGCTGCGACAAAGTATTTCATTGGGATCACAATTGACAGTAGGTCAGCAATTATTTCTGGCCATGACTAATTCTCTCAATCGACTGCATGACTTGTTAATCTATAAGTAAATCGAGTAAGAGCAATTGTAATTTTGCACTTAGCTTCGCTCAAACAGTCAGGAGTAATTTTTGTTGCATAAGCAATACTAGATAATAGATTTTAAGCCAAATGTTTGATTGCGTAATGGCCCATCTCTGTTGCAGACCAATGTTTTATATGTCGTGAGAAAAGCGTAGACAATTTTTTTTTAGATCAGAATAGCATATCGGATTTGCGAAGAAAAAATGTTATCGTATCAAGTTCATTTGAAAACTTTAATTAATTTAATTGGATATAAATTTTAAAATTAGACTAATGCAGTAGGGTCATGATCCTGAGATATGGTATACTGCATATGGTGAGTTTGATTGCACTTTCGAGGGCAACCCTAAAATGCGGGAAACGGGAGCGACGGTAACTAGATGAGAACGAGATCAAGATGGCGCGCAACCTGAACATAGTATGTGTACCAGGTTATGGTTCAGACTGTGCGTCATCTTGGTGCACATACTTCCGGAGTGCCGTTTATACTTGAGTGTGCATGTACGGAGTAATCGTAGTATAATACATATTTCCCGTATATTAGAGCGATTTCCCGTCACTCCCACTCTTTGTGAAATTTTTCGCTTTTCAGTGAAATTTCCGTACCCACACAACCCAAGCGTATATTTCCCGTTGCTTCCGTCTTCTAGTGCAATTTCTTCTAAACATACTCTGAAATGAGTATTTCCCGTAGTTTGAAGCGATTTGCCGTCATTCCCGCATTTTAGATAAATTTTCCCCCTAGCGTGTATTTACCGTTGCTTCCGCTTTCTAGAACAATTTCCCCTAAACATACCCCAAAATGAATATTTCCCTTACCTTAAAGCGATTTTCCGTCATACCCGCTTTTTGTGAAATCTCCCGCTTTTTAGCGAAATTTCCCATAGTTCTCGCATTTTTGTTTTGGCAATTTCCCGTCGTTCCGCATTCTAGTGCATTTCCCGTAGTTTCCGTCGTTCCCGCGTTTTAGGATTGCCCTACTTCGGATACGCTTTACAGCAGTGATTCCCAATGTGGGCGATATCGCCCCCCAGTGGGCGAAAACAATACCGAGGGGGGGGGGGGGCGAAAAAGTCTAAGAGGGCGATTTCGCGAAACCTGTTTTATGTTCGGCGCACTTAATTCTGTACTCTGTGTGCATTCGCAGGCTTGAATCATGTGGGCGATTATCACATGCGAAAGGATTTCTGCACTCGTTTTCGCAGTAAAGTACGGTAGTTTGCGTATCCCAGTGGTCGGCAAAATACGGCCGGAGTAAAAATAATCTGGCCCGGGACGGGACGATTCACTGAATGGATCTTTCCCCGACCTTTGACCGCGGAATATTCTTCCCATACTTTACCATTTAAAATTTTCGGTGCTTATTTTAAGAGTGGTTTCGCGAGTTGTTGCTTGTAAAATGGGGTATTTGTTTCAAACTATCATTCTAATACACACCATTCAACAATCTGTTTCTTAAAAGTACCGATAAAGAATTTTAGCCTAGTCTATAACAGCTATTTCTACACTAATTTTTGATTGCTGTATTTAAACTGAAACTCATAGGAAGACAAAGTAATCAGTGACTTATTTGATTTAAATTTCCGAAAAACAACTAAAAACTAACGAATATAATTCAACAACGCGAAAATGAGGTAATGTTCACGACCACGCCTGAAAATCTGTCTGAGTGAGCGTGTCTGAGCGCCTGAGCGGATGCGAAAGAGGGCAATGTTACGTTTTTTGAATCTTGCTGATTGGCCAATGTCACGAAGTAAACAAGGAAGTCTATGCCCGGGGAATCATCCAAACGGCGGTTTTGACGATGAAAATTTTTTATTTATAATCTATGCTCGAGGAGTAAATTGCATTTTTTTACGTAACAGAATTTATCGTGATACACGTTTGGACTAAATTTTATTATATCCTAAAAATTCTATTGAACAGCTACTCGTTTAACGAGCCTACAATTTAAATATAATTAGACAAATGGAAACACGAAGAAAAGTTGATGCTGAGCACAGGGGTTCAATAGCGCAGTCAATATTCGAATTTATTGCAAAGCAATAAGGAAATAAAATTCATATTCTATCCGAGAGATTCATCACTGCTTAATTTTTGTAAGAATATATCTTCTTAAAGGAAATCTTTTTCAAAATTTCATAAATCATGCGAAAATATTCACTTCGATGTACATATTTGTGCGAACAAATATTTTCGAAAATGAACTTTACAAAGAACAAGCAAAGAACTGGGATTAGTGATGCCCATTTAGAAAATGTTTCAATCTTGGCGTCGTAAAGCTATCCAGCGTGATGCAGCAACAAGACAGTGTCACATTAAATGTCATTGTAATATTTTTTTAATAAGACGACTGAGTTGAGTTCACGAATTGTCGCAGTTTTCGGCGCTGTTCCGTTATTAACTTTCAAAAAATATATGCGACCCGCAAGGATTAGCAACCCTGAATTTTGTCCTGCGAGCGACATAATATTTGCCGATCACTGGGCCGTAGCCGACTTCTTCCACATCCGAGTCCATGAATCCAAAAACAAATGGCTGGTTATTTATGGACTGGTGATCAGACTGGAGGCCGTGGTAGAATGAGGAATCAGGGATGAATTTTACCGAAGTATTTTGGTGCAGGTCATCAGGCTGTACGAATGAATGAGATGTACGAAAATACGATGTACGAGGTAGAACCCTGGATTCTTTCATTTCCGACCTACTATATGGCAAAAAAGGGGTTTTCAGCCGTGTTACTATTGCTATCAAAACAACGAAATCGCCTTTCCACCAACCAGTAAACGGGGTAATTTTAGATATAATAAAAAACTCGCTGAAGACCACCAAGCTCATCTATTGTAATGAATGAGAAATATAGTACCTTGATATAAGGCTTTATTCAACTTAAATTTAATGCACTCTCAGAATGAATCTAAAGTAAAATATAACACAAGTAAATGTTATTAAACAAGAAAACAAATACGTATCGAACTGGTGATGCTAACAGTAAGCGGCTCAATAGTTAAATGAATAAAGTTGAAAGAATTAACACACTACATCTACAGCACAGCAATGATTGGTGTTACATTGAGTTGCATTTCCAAGTTATCACATCTATCTCATTAAAAAACACTATAAACTATGATTTGTCTTCTTGTTTGGGGGGGGGGGGGGGTGAATTTTGTGAACGACACTGACTAATTAATCATCGGCATGTTACCAACCATTTACCGACCAAACGTTTATCACAATTTAACCGCATGGACAAAAATTCCATGTGCGGAATCTTAAAAAGGCGGACCGTCTTGTGATTTTACACCCACCTGCAAAAATATAATTTGATTCGTGTCGATGATTAGGGGTGCCACTTCCGGATACATTTTTTTTTTCGAATCGAACCCCGAATAAAAAATTTTCGAATCGAATCTTTCCGAATCTGATTCCATTAAGCTTCTTTTTTTTATCGCATGCGTATGTTTGCACAAAGTCACGAAAAAAGCTCAAATCTAGAAAAAAAAAATTGAAAATGGAGTATGCTAGATAGCAACGATGGCAAGGTTTTTTAGTGAATGGGCCAGTGAGCCACACTTATTTCCATCATGATAAAAAAATATGTGGATCATATATATCACCAATATCTGCATTGATGAAAAACTTGCTGTTGCAATTTATCTGTGAGTCTCACAATACTGAGTTATCATTGTGTATCTTTGAGCTCTACACATGCAGTACTTGTATCAGGACTGAGATTTGGTGGAATTCATACGAGAAAATAAGCAAGGAAAAAGTTGTATTGCACTGTTATGTCATAAACACAGTGACGGCACTGTTTTCCCTAGTCCCACACCGCAGTATATGTGACTGTGGTATTTCACTTCTTGTAATATTGAATTAAGGCCGGCCTTATTACCGATTTTTTAAATGCAAAATATTAGTACATTTTTTTACATAGTTTGTGAGTTGGGAAAATACATAATGAGAGCTTCACCAACACAGTATTTCGGCATCTCTGTTTTTCATAAGCTCATTATCGTGATAGAGCATACTAAACAGGGAGATACTTGTCAAATATTTAGCATAGAGTAAAACGACAAAAAACATTCTAATTGCATCTGAATTACTATAAATGAATGCTTGCAATAATATGCTTGAAGACAATAAAATTAACCACGAATAAATTAAATTCCTCTCGAGAAAAACAATCATTCAACCGACTACGACTGCGAAAAAAAAAATCCAAAAATATCAGAGACTCGAATATTTTTGTGGCTAACAGCGTTAATGGAGAACTCGAGCTTTACTATTATCGTGTACTACGTTTAATTTTGCAATTCAGAAAGTCCAAATGTGCATAATGAATGCGGCGCTGACGATCCCGCTTGGATCGCGTAACAAAATTGAAAGAAAATACTACATTTCTTTTAATGCAACAGCTGAAAAAAAACGTATATATTATTCCTCTCATTTCGTTTACCGCCACGCGAGTGGAAGCCTGACAAACGCAAATAAAATAAATATATATTTTAGGATGAGAAACATGATTGTCAATTAACATAGCCGGCCAATGAACTCATTCGGTAAAAGTTCTCTTCAAATGTAAGCGAAATATTTCACTGAAAACGAAGTTTAAATTAAATTTTAATCAAAATTAAATATTATTTAGATTCTAGACCAACGGTGCACAACCTGCGGCCGTCGCGAAAAAAAAATGCGGCGTTCACATACAAAATCCTATGAAAAAAAAGTTCAAAATATAGGATTTGGCAGCTATGCTGGCGTATATTGAAGCAAAACAGAAGCACTGCAAAAAAGTCAGACGACACGATGCGTCACAATCTAGATGGTGTATTTGCTGCCAGTTACCTGACTTTGCAAGTTTATCTGCCCACATGCAAGACCAAAGGAGTCATTAAATTGCTACAATTCTTTGCAAACTTTTATAGAATAAATTCATAAAAATATTTGACATTTTATTATACTTTTGGGGACAAGAAAATGGGGGCGACCGCCTCTCCCCGACTTTCGATTTTTTTCAAAATTGTACAACCATTATGCAACTCGCAGAATATATCTGCTCTAAAATAGGTCCACCGAAAAAAAAATCCTTTTAAAATTCGAATATTATACTTCCAAGTAGTCCTACATACTTCATAATTGGGCAGAGTGCACCTCGCACGGGTCAAATACGCGGTTATGACGTCATAAAGCCAAAAAATTTCGCCTCCTATTAACCTCCTGGCGGCCGTATTGTATCAAAATAAATGCAATGTGGCCGCCAATACCAAAAAGGTTGTGCACCCCTGATCTAGACCAAGGTCGTCCAACCTTTTTGGCCGAAGTGCCACATGTAGATTACTAATATTTGCGCGGGCCACTTAACATGGCATTATGTTCTAGTTTTGCTACACTGACTACAGGTTAATGAAAAAAAAAAACAATACCCGTACACCAAACTTTCTCAATTACTATATATACCAATAAAACTGTTGTTTCTCAATCATTGATGGGGCGCCATCAGTAGTCAAGACGCTTGATCTTTTTCATCACAGCTCCCAACAGAACAATGCCTCGTACTCTTAATAATGGCTGCGAGCTCTGCGGTAATTTCAAAATTATTATTAACTCCTAGCAAGAAGATCGCCAACTGAGCAGTAGTAACCTTGATGTCAGTGCTTTCGTCAAGCGCCAAAGAGTATGATGAAAATTTTCCCGCCTATGCAATTAAAGTTTCCGTGATAGAGTTCTCAAGCTCTTCGACATGACGAGTTATGGTCTGTCTTGACAGGCTATTTTTGCGAACACCTCTTTTATTTCCGGACGTAAAACATCGGCAACCCGAACAATATATTATATACACTCCTTAATAACAAATTCTCAATCTGGGAATGGCTTCGACTGTTTTGCGATTACGCCATATAAGGTAGTAAAAGGCCAAGTGTGTAAACGGCTATGGCACCTTTATTTATCGATATCTCCTCTCGTTTGGTTTCGATTCAAAATGGCACTAATGGCTCGTTTGAAAGGGCTGGCAGAGCGCATTTCAGAAAAATAAACAAATCGTTTGTTTACATCACTCGAAAAATAGTTTTATGGCCACATATGGCCCGCGAGCCACGGGTTGGACGAACCTGATATAGACGTCAGTAGCTGTTTTTTCATCCAATCATGCTTGGCGTACCATAACTTAGTCGCAGTCGCAAAATTTTCATCAAAATTGTTACGGATTTTCAGGTATACGATCCATTTAAATTCGCGCATAATAGAAACTTAGGCTATTCAGTGGAAAACTAAACTCGTAGTCTGTGGGAAATTACGCCACACATCATCTCGAGTGATACGTAAAATTGTGTTGTGCTGAACTTGAAACTAATAACGGCAGATCAGTAAGAAAGTTAATCACGAAAAATTCATTTCCGTCCCGTAATTTGGTGATAGTTGGAGTGCGCATAAACGCATTCAGCAGATTTATTGCCGCCGAAAACAACGATTACAAACCTTCAATGTTCAACGCTTTTCAGTAAATCGCTCTCTTTTTCCGAATCGCGTAAATCTGATTCGAATGGATTCGGAAAAGATGCTATTCGAATCGATCCGATTCGAAAATCCAAAAATGGCATCCATAAATATGATCAACTCATATCGACACTAAATTTAAATTCTAATGTTCTACCATGACCGATAAAATCTAATCTAGTATGAGGAAAATGGTCCAATTATACCGCGCCATACTTTTGATTATTTGTATAAATATTTTGACGTAGATCTCTTCGAAAATCCGATTTGCTACTCTTCGAGTATTGCTTTCTTGCCCTGGAATCATAGATAATGCAACAAGGCTGAAAAACTACTCAAAATCATTCTAACGTTGAAACGAGAATATCAGACAGACAAATACCTATCAACATACTTACCGATCTCAAGATCGATAAGTAATAATTCATCCAACATTTAATCCTATATTCCCTTGAATAAACTTCTTCTTTATCAACATTTTCTTTCGGTATGAAGTATAGGTTTCCAAAATTTTCAGTCAAACTTTTTTTTATATACACAAGTTTATCGGCAAAGATTTACAGCAATTTAACAGATCCACATCAAACTAAAAAAAAAAAAAACATAAAACAAAAAATAGATTTCTCAAAATTTTAAGAGATAACCATATACTATTTATGTTTTGATGAATATGTTTGCGGAAACAAATGCAAAGAGAGCTATTATAACAGGGCTGGGCAATTATGTTTGCTATCGGGCCACATTGAATATTCAAAATGCAGTGGCGGGCCGGACTAAGTAGAGTCAATTGCGCGTTTTCATTGTATTTTATTACATATTTAAATACGTTCTATGAATAAGTAAGTATATAAATGAGTACTATATCTATTGCACTTTGTTAAAATTTTTATTCAAAGCGGATTTAATAAAACTAGTTTAAACCGCAAATCTGGCGATTTCGAGACAATACATTGGATCAGAGAAACGGAACGCTTGCATAACAATGCCGAATTTTGTCATTAATGGTGGAAAGTGAGTAACAATGCGGAATTAGGACCATGCCTTTGGTGGCCAAACATCGTGATTCATATAATTTTGCTGTCATCATAGCATTCTTAAGGTGAACAAGGTTCGCGGAAATTTTAATGCATTGGAAGGCGTTGCGAGCTTAAACGTCTGCTCTAAAATACCACGGCTGTGTGCGGATTTAAAAATGTGAGATATACTTTATATACTATATCTATCTTTGCGATACGGATATATTTAAAATGCATTGATACAGGCACATTGAAATGTCTTGTTGTTTTCAACCTAACCCGCGGCTGCTCTGATAAAATATAAGCATTAGAATTCTGAAATACCATCGCATTCCGCGGACATTAAAATGTGAGGGAACGTGCCAGATTATTTTTATTCGTGTTTTGCGATTTTGTGAATTCGACAAATCTGATCTGTTCCTGCGGCACTGACTTAGCTCTGTTCTAAAGATTTTACCATCAGAAAAATCCCCACGCTTGCGATAAAAGTACACCGAGTAAAATTCTTTTTAGTTACATAAAAATCGATTGAGTTTACCTTACATTAATTATCTTATAAATCAGGCCCCGTCGGTAGTTTTAGAATTGATCAAAAGGTACATCGCGCCCACAAAGGCTACGCAACTAAAATGTGTGCCGTGGGCACCAGAAATTTTTTAGTTTCCATTTTCACAAAAGCGTTCTTAATCTGTCGCTAGCCGATGGAAACATAACTTGTTTCTGTTCAATTTTTAGTATTTTATATTGCCGCTCTAAATCTAGATTTAGGTTGCTTGCAGATTCACTCCCTTATTTAGCTTTAGCATCTCGTCGCCGATGGTTATATAATAACTCGTTTTTTTCAATGGTTTCACAGTTCCGGATACAAGACATATATATGTTAAGGAAAATTTGTGACTTGAGGAGACTAATCGCCGACGTAAAGGTGTTTAAGTTCTAAAATCTAAATAACACCTCGAGATGACGAAAACAATCGACGATTTAAAGGAAATTTAGTCGAATGTTATTATCGACTTCTTCATTGTCCTAAAAATTCTTTTGTGCGCAATCAAAGTATATTTTATATGTAAATGAAAAAAAGTGTCTAAATCTATAAACTTGCTCGCGGGCCGGATAAAACGTTGCCGCGGGCCGGATGTGGCCCGCGGGTCGCAACTTGCCCAGGCCTGTATTATAACTATACTAATACCTATACCTATATATCAGTACTCTTCAACCGGGTATACGGTATACCCAAGTGTATACCGGACCGTAAGTTTGGTATACAACTGATAAAGGCTATACGAAGGATGTACAGCCCAAGTCAAGGATTCTAAACTATAATATAATAATTTATATAATATTCAAGCGGAGACAATGCAAACGCGGCGCACATGAAATATAAAATGTCATTTACGCAAAGAACCGACGTGAGCACATTGTTATATCACAAATTATAGATAATGCGGTCAAGTGTCTGGATTGGTGATTTCGGCCGCCATGCATTTCGTTTGATTTATGTTGAACAGTATTCCCGTTGACGCTAAGGCCGCCAGTCAAATTTATAACTTGCGGACACTAGCCTATTAGATTGCATGATGATAACGCAGTACAATATGCGCTTAAAATTTAATGTTTATTTAAGCCTTAAATTAACATTGGTATTTGTAAGGTATACAAAGTTCGGGGCCCCCGAAGTATGCGAACCAAGATGGCGGACATCGGAACGTAACATTGGTAACAGGTTAGGGTTAGGCGATAATTTTTTTCCAATTTTCCTTATTTTAGTCCTATTATCAGTTCGAAGACTAGCCAAGAGCCTCCCGTAGTATTTATGCATAAAATTATGACCTAACCCTAACCTAGTACACATATTACATTCCGATGTCCGCTATCTTTGTTCGCATACTTCGGGAGCCCCCAAAGTTCTTGAAATATGGTAAAAGGTATACCACGATTAAAAAAAAGGTTGAAGAACACTGACTTATATTACAGTATATTATTCGAAAACACTATTACAAAGTTCAATTTATGATAATTTTTGTACCACTGCATTCCAACGTTCAAAATGCTTTAATATTTTTATTGCTGATTCGTATAATACATTAAGTTTTATTCCTACACAGATAATTAGAATCGGAGTGATGTGATTATAAGTTGAAATAAATATCAATAATTACACTGTGATATCATGAAAAAAATACCCTTTGTTTATGCAAATGGCTAACAAAATTTTAGGTTTCAACATCCAGATCCTTCGGAAACCCTTTTAAGTAAGATTCCAGAACTTAGAAACTTCGTTACAGATATTTGTGAAATTTTGAACAAACGCTAGACTGCATTATTTTCGAACTTAGAAAATTAAGCTTTGAGGTCAATGAAAAGGTTAATGAATCGACACGTCCACCCTGCTGATGAAAAATCTCTAGGTCAAAATCTATTGGAGGAAACCGGCGTGTTGGTTCTTTTTTTTTCAGCAGCAAGATTCGGTTCAAAACGGTCCCAAAGTGCTCAGATTTAAAAGGACAAATATAACCATGATTGTTTTTGGAAGATGATCCCATCTGTAACTAGTAGTAAAACAGAAAACGATTCGTTTGTTAATTAAGCGTGGAGCGCTCTTTGTTCCAACACCACTAAAAAACATGAAGCAGAATAACAATTAAGACAAAACGATACATAAAACATTTTTCTGTATAAAACAGTAGAGTTTTCAATACTAGCCTATAATTTATTTAAACAAAATATATAATCTGTCAAATAACAAACTGCATATTTTTCAAGAAAATTGATATCCAGACAAAATCTAAATGTGCCAATCGTTATAAAACGATTATAGTTGGATTATATTTGCATAGTTTTTTCAAATCATCAAACCCTAGTTTAAGTGTGTACATTGCATAACCTCTATCTAAGTTTTTCAAACAGATAATCGCTATTATAATTGTCTTGAGAATTTTTGTTAAAGAATTTCCAACGAAATTTCATTTATCGACTCGTCATAGAAGTTTAGTTGAAATTGTATAATTTATCAATAATGTTGTGGGCCTATATAGTAAATGATTTTTTTGTACTTCATGATTCCGGCACAGAATCGCAGGCAACGGAAATATCTTCGCCATGACCACAATTGTGATTGCCCCAACCTATATGTCGGCAACAAGTGATGTCGCTTACAATTCCAGTGCAGTTGACGTTATCGAGCCATATCTTCCCATCACCTTTTCCAAAGGGCGCATTACTATAATATCTTGAAGCGTTTCCGAAACCAAGCACGTGACAGACAACGTTTGATTCTTCCTGCCCCCAGCCATCATCACAGATATACGCCCCCCATATAGCGTTCTAACGAACTTCAACACGACCTGAACGTTGAGTGATGTTTCCTTCAACCATTCGCACAGCCGCGGGATATTCTGAATACAATTACATACTTGAATATATCTGACATCAACTTAGGAGGTGATTAATGTTAGTAAGATATACTTATATATATATATATAATTATAGGTTTTTACGTTAGAATTTCGCGCGTAGCCGAAGCAAACGCTCTGATTGCACAGAGCTATTGTGAATATCTCAACACAATATGCACGCATTTTTACGCAGTGACTCAATTTCATAAGTTTTATTTAACGCAAAAAAGCAAGTAGCAAAGATATTCTACAGTACACCTTTTATTTTACGGTGGCGATAAGGATGATCAAAACCTACCCGAAAGCTAATAATCATATTGAATTAAATTCTGAAATTTGGGTTGCAAATTCGTTCCTTCAATTTTCCTCGACGAATAATCGCACAATAGCCTTTAATTTTTTTGAGCAAAACGCGCGGTCCTTCGAGAAATGAAAAAAACATCGATGTCGACCAGAGCGCACGGTTTGGTACATGTGATAACGCTCGTTTGAACGACGAGGTATACGATTATTTTAATAATAATTTACTTGATTTTGTTTATTGGAGGTGTCAACTTTGTGGGGGACGTCGGGTTAAGTTTGGTTTATTAATTTCGAAAAATACGGAGCGGGCCACTCGGAACTCTTCTGCCGGCCATTTGTGGCCCACGCTCCACGGATTGGGTGATCCCGTTTTAAACAGTAAATTGCACATAGCAATAGCATGACAAATAATCAAAATAAAGATTGTATCTTGTTCGAAAATTTTTGTCTTCATCATGCGTATACCATCTCGCCGAATATATCGTTTATGTGATATAATGCTGCCACGAGTGTTTTTCTAAACAATATTTTTACCTACTCCTACGGCGCATATGGAGCTGGGATACTGACCTAAGGCTAGATATTTCAATTCTGTTGTCTTTACTTCTCCGATTATAAACTACAGGGGTGTGCAACTTGCGGGTCGCGGGCCATGTGGGGCACTCAAGGAAAATTTGTGCGACCCGCGGAGACGTGCCAGTTTTGAAAGCCAGTGCCGCGATACAAGTTTCTGAATTAATTCAGTACGTGCGAGTAATTCAAATCCCTTTGCCTTACGAATCCTATACCCGGGTCCAATTTATTAGCTATGCCTTACAATGCCTTAACAGCTAGCTTGTGCAAACAACGCATGTCACAAGATCAATAACGGAAACTTTTGTGCCTGTAACTACTTAAACGCATTTGTTAAAAAGGTGCAGCCCGCGATTTCAACCAATTTATTGTATCTGGCCCTCCTGTATTAAAGGCTATTTCTATATTCTCAGGGTTTTCAATCGCGAGTCTTGATCTCCTACATTTGGTGCTCCCGAAATATGTGAACCGAGATGGCGGACACGTAGTGTGTGTACCAGATTAGAGTTAGGCAATAATTCCAGGAACAAATACTGCGGGAGTCCCTTGGCTAGTCCCCGAACTCGTAATGAAAAATTGGAATAAAATTATGGCCTAATCCTTACCTGGTACACATACTACATTCCGATGTCCGCCATCTTGGTCCACATACTTCGGGAGTACTCTCATTTTGGGGACTATGCTTTAGTGTTGTTTTCCATGAAAGTAAATACCCACCAAAACTCACCAACTTTACCCTCAACCTACAGCCTGTAGGCTACAGTCTCTCTTACATAAAAAACTAAATATGGACTCGATTTGTAATGATTTTCTATTAAAACTGTGCAAAACAAGAAGAAATTGTTGTTACAAATAGCTGTTGGTGATAAATATAATTAAATATTCTTGGAGAAAATCTTATTTTTGGTTCTAAGCTGACGGAAGCACTGTCTATTCTATATCTTTGTGAACAGAGTATGATGATCGAGTCCATAATGAAATATTTTACCATCATTTCCCCAAAAACCATACGGTATTTCGTGGTCCCATGGGAAATACGAAGTTGAGCTGTCCCATCCCATCCCAAGTGACGTTTCCCATGGACAAGTAAATACCTAATCATGCTATCTTTGACGGCGATTGATAACGATATACATGCAGAAATGCGAACTTGATATGTTTCAGAAACAGCCTTTAGTGTTATTACTTATCGGTAACTAATCTGTCTGTTTGTCTGTTAGACACTCGCGATATCTCACAAAAGCGAGGTTGACCCTGCTCTAAATTTTGCATGTGCATTCATCATATCTCGGACCAGAAGCCTATTGATTTGGATGAATTATGTCGTATAATTAGCGAGGTATCAATTAATTAGTGATGGAATACGCGGTGTCGCTATTGAGTCAGAGCGGAGGATTCACGCCGCTAGATCGATAAGTCGACGGCTTCCGATCGCTATCTCGTTTGACTCTTCCTTAATTTACCAATTCAAACCAATATAAATACGAAATCACCTAATCGATATACCCTTGCTTAAACCACCCCAATGAATAAACAACCCGAAAATATCCTCACAGTTCCATAGTTAATTTGAAGCAACTTTCATGATGAAACCCTGAAAATTTTCAGATGTTTTCTCTAGCAAATATTTTTTGCCACAGCCCACTTGAGTGAGTGTATTCTGACAGCGTGATTTCGATTGAGGCATAACTCATTGTTTGTAGTTCAAAATTTTTAATGATGCCAATATGCAAAAATAAAGTACACAAGTAAAAAGTAAATATACAAGTATATTTCAAACGTATAATGAAATTGAATTCGAAAAGTTTCGTAATTTTATACCATTTGACGGTCACGGTCAGTTGGTGCAACTGCTCCATAAAACGGATGTTTTACCAAGTTAAAAATTTATTACTGCAATGTATTGCCATCACCAAATTCAGTCAGTTATGAGGCAATGAAGCTCAAAGATGATTTCTATACGAGTCATATTCGAACATGTATGAAGTGAACTATTTACTGATGTTAGGAATTCATTCAATTTTGATCAATATTAGCAAATTGCTTGCTAATTTGGCTTAATCTTCATTTCGACAAATTTGAGAGAATAATTATCCCCGTCCCAAAGTTGCCAAGATACCCCATTGCCTCCAGGCCCTGACGAACTTTTGTAATATTTTCCATTGAGATTTGCGTGATAACAAAATTTATACCACCATGCTCCGTGATATGATACTGCGCAGTTACTACTGCCTCGATCATTATCTCTATCATGGGTAGTAAATGACATTCCATTGTGATAATTCATCCCATCCTTTGCATTTCCGGAGTATCCCGATACAGTGAGACGATAATATGAATCTTTGTCTCCAATTCGGAAGGTAC
This sequence comes from Styela clava, assembly GCF_964204865.1. Classification (NCBI taxonomy): domain Eukaryota; kingdom Metazoa; phylum Chordata; class Ascidiacea; order Stolidobranchia; family Styelidae; genus Styela; species Styela clava. The sequence continues at coordinate 22,139,830 of NC_135258.1, read as the reverse complement.
TGAACATATATATCAAAAATATAAAATAATAAGTTGTACAAAAATTTTTCATGTTTACCAATTAAGTCATCAATATAATATCGTCACGCTAATAATAAAATTACGTATAAGTCACTTTTATCAGTTTTGAGTCATTTTTTGCGTCATTTTTTCTTGAAGATATTGTTATGCCATTAAGAGTAAATAATTTCACAGAGTTCATTTTTTTAGCCGCAGCCAGATCTAAATTCATTTGTATGACGCCAGCACGTGACTCATAGGACATGCGCATTTTTGCAAGTTGACTATATCCATCAGTTCTGACAACCAAACATTTCGAAAACGTACATAATTTACAACACCTACGATCTCTAATCCCAAAACAGATCATTTGTTTTAATGACATCATTTATATTTCCTGAAATACATACTTTATCAATATGACTCGCTTTGCATACGCACCGATAATAAGACTTGTATTATACCTAAATACTTATCTATTGAAGCATACACCAAAAATCGAGAGCCGCGACTTCGGAAGTAAGTGATATTAAAAATGTTTTGCGTACGTGTTCAGTCGTGAAAAAATAATATTCCTAAGATAAAATAACAGGAGACCTGTAAGCTGCATATCTTCTTTCGCCTTCCCAGTTTAAAAGATCAATTCGTAAACTATAGTTTTTTCTTGATGTCATTCTGTGGAGCTTATCTAGACCTGATGAAAAAATATGAAAATTAAAAAATAAAGTACGAGTATACAAATATTTCTTTTATACAATAACTTATTTTATGCGTTTTTTATTAGGATTTTTTAAGCATAAAATCTTTATAAAATAAGCTTTTTACCCAGCCATAACTCTCCATCGGGATTTCCGAATCCTTTCTTGTATTCCTCCCATCCTCTGTAAAAATCGACACTCCCATCCATTCTACGTTGAATAACCTCAAGGAAAATATGGAAAAGTTTATTTTTTTGATAAATAACACAAAAAATGTCATATCATAAAACATTAGTTAAAATAACTAATTATAATGGATTTAACTAGGAGTTAGTTACTATTCATTTTTTTCGTATTTGTAATTCAAAAAAAAGTGAAAATTTTCAGTAAATGTGTAAGAGAGTTTGATACACTTTGGAAAGAAGAAGTAATAAACATAAACCGCAGCAAGTATATGCGACGTTGATTAAATTTCCAATTGAAGAAATTTCAGATATGAATTAAATTTGATTCGCGTTAATTTAGGATGAGAGATCTATCACAAGCTTATTGTGGTTTCTTATCATTCATAATCTTGAATGGCTATCGAACAAATTTTTTTTTTCGTGATGGTGTGAAATCTGATTTAGTCAATATCAAAGGGTTAGGTCAAGAGGCTTGTTAAAATTAATTTAATATTCTTACTGACGTTACTGTCCATGAGTTCGATTCATTAAAATCGCAATTAACACTTGCAATCGCTCCATCTAAGATAATATAAATTGTTTCTTTTCCTGCAGAAACTCTCCGACCAAGTCGAGATAAATTTTCTCTATATTCCGAACAATCCGCAGGCAATGCTTGACTGAGATATTCTGTATATTTTAAGTATTATTAAAATTCAATTTCTATTCAAGCTTAACAAATATTGCGAGTACATTTATTTCGCGGCGCTTGCTACCGGCAGCGACCATTCATGCACAATATTATGAAATCAATCATATTGTATTAATTGCATAGTTACTTAAAATACACATATTTATTATGTTTTTTCATTTCTATTTGGTAACGGAAGTATTGGTATAAATAACCGAAGCCATGATTTGAAAATGACTTATAGCAAAGATAGCGGCACACTTTGTTAATCGCTAACATGGTTATTTTCGCTGTATTTGGGCGACGGGAAAGGCTCTGAGATATGGTATACAAAGAAATAGTTTGGGATAATGTTATCACTTTGAGTCTGCAAAGTATCTCACTGCCTAATTATGGTAAACATGAAAATATATGGAGCATTCGTGATAGTCCTCTACATTGCGACAGAATAGGATTTCGCATGTAAAGGTAGTTAGCGGCGGAACGGTATTACGGTAATACAGCGACACTGTTCGGAATAGCCAACATGTTGCGCTTCTTAAATTCTCATTGGCAGATTGGTGGGAAATAACCTGATTTTATGACAATTTCTGTTCATCACAACTCTAGTTGGAGAGGACAGTGAAAGACGAACGCAACTGAGAGTCTAGGTAATTTTATCTTTATTGGACACGTTTAGTGCCCATAACAATCGTTTCAAAATTTTGTTGTTATTGTTATTTTCTTTCGTCATTATCATTAAAAAATCGCTTCGCTCTTCGAATACTGGACCAATTGCTTTGGAATTTTCAGTGGTTCAAGATTTTTTGCCAGAAGGCTATTACTTTCATTTATTCCTGAATTTTCTATGAATCTTATGAGATCTAATATTTCATTCAAAATTGCGCTGTATTAATTTTTAATTATGGGAAAACGGTTTTTAATCCGCCAAGCGTGACGGCTGACTGTGAAAATTCTTGCGACTGAAAACCCGAACTTTTTGAGGGTACGGTACCGGTAACGTCAAAAGTAAACCCTGCTTCGCCCTAGTCCACGTGTCCATATATTTGGGCGTTGCTCTCTTGTTTTGTGATATTATTAGGAGTGAGCTTTTTTTCAGGGTTGGCCGATGTATCAGTTCAATTAACTATATATAAAAACTTTATAATGTTGTTAATATTGTGTTGTGCCAGGTAATATTTAGTAAGTTGCATAATAATAGTTTTATTTGAACGACTGGGCAATCACTGTATACTACAGCTCGTGAATGAAGTTGCCAAAGTTCAATTCATTACTTCAAAGGCGAATATAATTCATTGAACAACTGTTATAATGTCAAATATCCATTTGTTTTTGAAACACCTGATTGCGTTTTGTTCTGAGCAATAAAAATTAAGTTATTCAAACTAATCAATTCTGTACATTCTAGCATTGCTCAATCGGAAAATTAACTAATTATACATCTGATGTGAACCATTTGATTCACCAACAAGTCCCATATTCTTAACCACATTCTTGATTACTAAATACCTTATCTAGATTTCGCTTGGAAGCTAACAAAAAGAGATAAAGTAATTCCATAATAAGCAAGGTCCTATATGTATCGATAAATGAATGTGAAACATTCATACCGGTGCAATATGGTATTTTTCCCAACCCAATTCAGCAAAATTCTTTTTTTCTCAAGATGCATTTTAGATCAAATAAAGTTTGCGTGGCCCATTATGTGTTTTAACATAGTCCAATATTTTTTTAGAAAGATATACTTTATATTATTTTGTAAAATAAATTTAAACAGATTAGGGAAAATACGATGCTGACAGGAGATCGTGTACGGAAGGAACGCCTGTCAAAGTTCAGAAAAACTTTTCAAGCAAACTTGAGAACATTAAAATGGAAAGTTTATAGTATGTAAGATAATTTTGGGTCATTGAAAAACATGTGGAAGAAACGGTGTTACTTTGACATAATGGAATTGTTTGTCGGTCAATGGTACAGAGCAGTCACTCTAAACTACATGGCGATTTTTGCTGTCTAAACATACTTCTATATAAAGCCACGATCTGCATTGCGCTGCTAACAATATTGCCATATCACCCTTATTGTACATATCAAATAATGCCCAGATACGTTTTAATAATACTCCTACACCTCTCTCTTTGAAGTCCGAGATGAGCGATTTCGTAAAAATAGGATGGTAGGATTTGGGTCAAGTCCCTGCTTCTTTGGCACGAATAGAAATAGCTACTATGACTTCAAGTTTACTGGTGACGCGGTTTATTAGTTTTTTATATTCAACTTATTATTCAGTATACTTGCGTGATTATCATACGGACCTTCGGTACAACGGAAATTTCGTATTTTGCGAATTTTTTTATATTAATTTATGACATCACATGACATGAACATCTCTGTTATGACGCCATAAGTAATTCCACTCAGAAAACCGTATGACGTCACTGTGATTTTTCATATTGTTGGAAATACATAATACTAACTACATTAACTGGCGTAACTAATTTCCGACTATCCCATAAGCAAATGAGTTATGGTAACCTCTAGTACATTGTGAGCTATTTTGGACGCATCCCACTCTGAAAAATTCAAAACCTGGCAATCGGAAATTGAACGCTGCACAGTTGAAATTCAGATTACAAAGAGCTAATTAGCTCTAAAATCTATTTTAACGAACTGTGGCATATTTGAAAGCTCTGTGATCCTTTTAGCGACAGTATTCCTAATTAACAAATGGGATACAACTTGTTACTGAGACTCGTGAAAATGTAGGAATTAGAACAACTTTCTATCGCAAGTCTAAGTCGCTCATGCCGATGCCGAGTTATTTCGTTTTCCACTTTCACTCCCTTTGTACCCTAATTTTATTGTTTTACTAGGCCGGGCTATTGGATTTAATTCTGCGGGAATTTGAGTGTTCATACTTCGGCGATTCTTCTTCTCATTCCCAGAATGATAACTATATTTGTTTAAAAAATGGTAAATTATTCAGGTGATGGTTCGATTTAATGATGTGATGTACCAAAATACTAGGTATAGTTTCAACTTGCTCATACAACATATTATCGCTAGAAAACGGTATGATAATTACGGCGAAAATTGCGTTTTTGATAACATCACCATTCATCATGAAGCGATATTTTCGAGTTTTTTTTTGCCTAAAGTTGATGGAAAGTACGTGCAATGCACTTATTATATTCAAATATATTTGAATATAACAAAAAAACAGACATCAACGGCGAAAAATTAAAAAAATCGATGAAACCCTAGTAACTTCGATATGCGATAATAAGTTTCTCAACCCCATTTATTTGCAAATTTCAAAATTGCAAATAAATGATTTCTTTTTTAGCTATCCAATATCATTAAGGAATATATCGTTGGATGCGTCTCTGGAATACCAATTGAATACCAATACCAATTGGTACCAACTTTTTTTGTACTAATTATATCAAAAGTTATGACCAAAAAAAAAAAATAAATAATTAGACCCAATTTTCTCGAAAACTATTCAATGAATTTTAATTATAATACTATTTTTAGTTTTGTTTCATTGAAATCTTTTTTTTAAATATACTAAAATTTTCAGTACAACTACAATAGTACAAATTTTTCATTCGGGGGCCAAAAGTCAAAGGTATTTGAAACCACTCCTTGAAAATAGAAATACGAAATTTCCGCATCGACTGGTAAAATTTTTTCAAATTTGGCCTAAAATTCGCTGATCTATGTGTGTTCGAATTTTAACTCGCGATAACGTAAATTTCAGCAATATGTCATATCTCAGACGATCCAATCTATAAAATTATGAAAGTTTTGTCATCTGTTATCTAGAATCCAATTGAACAATTTTCAAAATTTGGCTATTGAATCTATTGTCAGGTTACACTTTGGCCTACATATATACACAATATATATATATATATATATATACAGTAAATACACGAATACTCTTTATACTTTCGTGTGATGGCATTGAGAATGAAGATATAGGCGAGAATGACCGGCGGATCTAGATCATGTCGTACAGCGAGCGATCAACTGTGACGCCAAAATACAAACATATCATGCTGTAAATAGGGCCAGGCCTCAGACGCGCTCTAAAAACATACAAAACCACTGTTCGGCTCTTTCAGGGTACAAATTGTAATTCACCTTACAAGCAAAGCATTTAGCGGTAGCTATGGACGTTTTCAATGAAGGACAATGATTAAATATCCAATGGCAATATCTATTACTTGCCCTGTAATGGCGGTTATGAAACAAGTAAACTAGTTTTGAAGCTGCAACTCGTGGAAAAACTTTCAAAATAAGCATAAGTAATTTCGCAGTGGCAGAGTGTAGAAAGAAATTTTCTCGGGTCAATCGTCGAGTAAACATTATTGTTCAAAGTTTCTTGTTAATGTACTGTTATCTTTATCGCACAGATAAACCTACATACATAGCTATTATGGCATGTAATTTCCCCTTTCGATGCTCTGTTATTATTTATTAGTCGAGGCATGAAGGCAACGCCATGAGCGAAACTGCAATCTCAATTAATTTCGTGGTCAAGACTGTATATATAGAAATTTTAGTGAAATAAAATGCCATCTTCAGCATTTCCTTGGATTCTAATATTGTGAACATGATCATCTTAATCGTAAACTTTATACGATTGCTTAATATAGAAAGAAGAGTTCGAGATAAGACTATAAAAGCATTTTTTGCGAGTCGGATAACATATACATTTACAAACGTTGTGCATCACGAACGAATACATAAGCAATTTTCATATTGAGCCATCAACTACCTTATTGGCTAAGCTGGATAATGATTGACTAAAATAAAAAAATCCATTTATTACAATTTGAACAAACATTCATGATTGCGCATCACTTTGATCGTAAGATTCTCAATTTTCAGTTCCGATTCTATTAGTTCAAATAAAAAATAAAGTTTTTTTTTATAATACTATCACTAATCATATGCAGCTTTTGAAACTAATAAAAAATAAATACCATTTAAAATTTATTATTGCATTTTAACAGGAGCATCACCAAAGTAAAAGGATTGTTTCTGAATATTGTCTCATCTATTGTTTATAAAATTATGAAAATCAAATAAGCCTACACCTTAAATTAAATTGCCATATTCGGACATCGTTCACCTTATCGAATGAGATGGATAACATGAAATAATTCTTATTGCACAAACCTTCATGATTGACGCGGATCAAGTTGGTGTCAGTATCAATCTTTCTTATACGATTATCCATTGTTACCATTTTCATCTCCAATTCTGTGAGTTAAAATGAAGAATATGGACGTTTTTATGTTAATTTGAAAATGAAATCGCTATTTAAAATGAAAATTGAAAAAAATATACATATATACCTCATTGATTTCAGCAAATGCTAAAGTTTATCAAGACAAGACAAAACGCGGTTTCACATCACACTGAGTTAAAAATTCGAGTATCAATATCAGTAATGTCAATTCAAGCCGCTTTTGTTCCAAGTCACAAGTCGAGTCATAGCAGATTTCATAAACAACTAACAAATGGGTAAATATGAGCCACAATCACACGAAGACTTATATCTATATTTATAGCAATTCAATATATTCAAAATCAAACTAACATTAAACCATGCATGCACAGGGCAGGTTTTTAGTAACTGCTGCTGCAATACATTGTTCTTTAATTTTACATCAACGCAATATCAATCGACCTGTTAAATCGCAAGTAAACAATTTTTTTGCCATTTCAATGACCCACTCAAAATAATCTTTGTTTTAAATAGAGTCTGTCAGGTATTTCGCATATTTCAAATTCGAGTCAATTCATTTCGTTGGAATAACTCTAGTCACTTTGAGTTCGAACCTGGCGACGTACATGAACTTGTTGTAGAGTAACTAGTCCAAAGACACCTTAACACCGTTTCTTGTTAATCTATTGATAAATTTATGGCACGGATGAACATACATACATAGATTTCATCTTAGTAGTCACATATACACGTTTGCAAAATATAGAAAGATTAGTTGAAGACAACAACTCTTTATATGAAATATAAATTAGATGAACAACAGTACGAGATTATTTCTGTGAGTCGAATAACACATACAACTCACGAACATAAACGGACGTTATGCATGACGAACGTAACTTAAGCAATTTTTATATCGAACCATTAATTACCGCGTTGATTTAGTTGGATAGAAATAGAAGAAAACCTCATTCTTAATTGAACAAACCTTCATGACTGTGCATCAATTTGGTCGTGATATTCTCAATTTCCACTTCCAATGCTATAAGTTGAAATAAAAATAAAAGCCGCTTTTATATTAATATCACAAAGCAAATGCAGCTTTTAGAATGACTATTAAAAACAACATACCACTCTATATTATTTCAATTTACTAGATGTTCAATTTGATAAAATTGATGTTCAAACAGAACAAATTTATTCGAAGACAAATACACAGTTGTTCGGAGACAATCATCAAATTTGAAGTAAAGGGTACTTACCCTCCATTAGTTTTTGGATTCCGTTGTTATTCTGAAAAGAAGACAAATAAAGAGATTAGATGCCAACAAGCATTGTCTGAGATTGCCCAGTTAAATGCAGTCTGAAACCATAGATACATTTTATACGAAAAAGATCGTTAATTTAAGCATTTACCTGAACGACCAAAATCATTCCGCATACTGCTAGTCCAAAAGTTAAGATGACAGCTGTAGTTATGGCGATGTTATACCAACTGATTTTTCGATTCTTTCTTTCCGAGTTTTTTCCACCAGCATCATCTATAAAAAGTTTATCATAATTTTAAGTGACAGTTATCTGGTATCAAAATATAATGTTTAAATGCCACCTGACCCCTAATTAAAGCTTTATTTTGTAAACTTTATTATAGCATTGTGAGATACTAATATATATACTTTACCTAACAATTATACTCTGTTGAACTATTTGGCCCAGTGACGATTTCACGAGCACGATTCCCGATTTGGCAGTGGAGGAAAATCGCTATTTACATTAAAAAGTAAGAGTTAATACTGCGATGATAGCCTGTCTGCTACCTGGTCTTGTGGCTCCAGATGACGCAGTGGGATTTATATACTCCTCATAAAAATTTTCGTTTGTCTCCTCTGGTGGTTCGACGTTACCGTACATATGGGACATATTATTTCACCTTCATTGAAGCCCCAACAAAAATTGCAATAGAATAAAACTTGGACGTAACTGTATTGAAACTAGACCAGCTGTCAATAATAAATCCTAAAAACGTGAGTCAGATTTATTTGAATTCCGTCATAAAGGGCTAAATGCATGAGAGTAACCTTGCCTCTTTTTATCCGACAATATAGATCACAACGTTGAGAACGAAATAGCGTCGGTTTCGCTGTGACAACGTTTTTCATTGGGATCACAATTGTCAGTAAGTCAAGAATTATTTCTGGATATGACTAATCCTCACAATCGACTGCAAGATTTGTTAATATAACGAAATAGCATCGGTTTCGCTGTGACAACGTTTCTCATTGGGATCACAATTGTCAGTAGATCAAGAACTATTTTTGGATATGACTAATCCTCACAATCGACTGCAAGACTTGTTAAAATAAAGGTAAACCGAGTTGTGGCAATTGTAATTTTACACCTAGCTCTGCACAAACAGTCAAAGAAGTAATCTTTGTTGCATAAGCAATACTTTTAAAATGACGTGGCCCAGAACAAGATTTCAAACTAAATGTCTGCTTGCATAATGACCCATCTCTGTTGCAGACCAATGTTTTATATGTCGTGAGAAATACGTAGCCGATTGTTTTAGAATATATATAAAAGTCCACAATATCATAATAGATTTGCGACAAAAAATACTTTCGGGCCCAACTCATTTGAGAACTTCTTTAAATTCGAAGTAAATTTCAGAATTATACAAATCCAACGTGTCTATGAACACGAGAAATACTATACTGCCCTGGTTACTGTATGATCCTAATAAACAAAATAGCCGGAACAGCTACCAGGTTCGGCCGGAGGAAGGAAAACGTCGGTTTGTGAAAGTCTTTAAGGTTTGAGAGCGTTTGAAGTTATTGTCTGCCGCAGATTTGAATAAAATTGCTATGTATGATGAGGAAAAATGCTTATTTTACACTTCAAAAAGGCGGGTGGTGGTGGGAATCACAAAATCAACCCCGATTACGCCCCTGAAGAGGATAATTTGATTTATGTCGATTTACCTAAAATAGTATCTTCAGATCATATCGACAATAAATTCAAATTCTAATGATCGTCCATGACAGATAAAATCTGCCCAGAACTCTTATCTAATTTAGGATGAGGAGAATGGACCAAATATACCGCGTCATACTTTTAATTATTTGTATAAATATTTTGACGTAGATCTCTTGTATAAAAGTCCGATTTGCTACTCTCCGAGTATTGCTTTCTTGACCTGAAATCCTAGAGAATGCAACAAGGCTCAAAAGTACCCAAAATCATTCTAACGTTGAAATAATTCACCCAACATTCAATCCTATATTTCTTTGAATGAACTTTCTCTTAAAAAATATTTTGCCTTTGTTACCGTATGTATCCGAAATGTTCAATCAAACTTTTATTTATATACATTGTGAGCATACGTTTATCGACAAAGATTGCTGTAGATTCACATTAAAACTCGAAAAAGAAAAATATTAAACAAAAAATAGATTCCTCAAGATTTTAAGAGATAAACATATAACATATAAAATCTTTGTTCTAATAAATATGTTTGCGGAAACAAATGCAAAGAAAGCTACTAACAATACCAATACCTATATTACAGTATATTATTCGAAAAGTATTAAAAAGTTCAATTTATGATAATTTTCGAACCTAAGTATTCCAACGTTTAAAATGCTTTAATATTTCCATTGCAAATTCGCAATACGTTGAATTGGAATCGAAGTGATGCGATTATAATTTGAAATAAATATCAAAAATTTCACCGTGATATCATGAAAGAATTTATCTTTTGTTTGTTGTAGTGGCTAGCAAACTTTTAAATTTCAACATCCATTTCTTTCGGAAACCCTTTTATATCAGATTCAAGATCTTAGAAATTTCTTTTCAAATATTTGTGAAATTTCGAACGTACACTAGACTGCATTATTTTCGAACTGGAAAAATGAAGCTCTGAGGTCCATGAAAAGGTTAATGAACCGGCACATCCACCATGCTGTTGCAAATCTCTAGTTCCAAATTTTTTTTTTCCAACAGCAAGATTTGGAATAAAACGGTCCCAGAGTACTCAGATGCAAAATGACAAATATAACCATAATTGTTTTTGGAAGATGATTTCATCTGTAACTAGTAGAAAAGCATAAAACAATTCGTTTGTTAAAAAAACGTAAAGCTCATTTGGTTCCAACACAACTAAAAAACATGAAGCAGATTAACAGTTAAGACAAAAACGATACATAAAACATTTTTTTATATAAAACAGTAGAGTTTTCAATACTAGCCTAAGATTTATTTAAACAAAATATATATTCTGTCAAAAGACAAACTGCATATTTTTCAAGAAAATTAATATTCAGACAAAATCTAAATATGTCAATCGTTTAAAGAATGTAAGCAACAAATTATCATTGTATGACGTAAACATTCATCCATGTACATATTCTAAATTTCGATAGACTTTTCAATAGCATTGTCAAATTTGTTCAAGTTCTTAGATAGATGTATAGGTTTAATATAACAGATAATCGCTATTATAACTGCCTTGATAATTTTTGTTAAAGAATTTCCAACGAAATTTCATTTATTGACTCGTCATAGAAGTTTAGTTAAGATTGTATAATTTATCAATAATGTTGTGGGCCTATATAGTAAATGATTTTTTTGTACTTCATGATTCCGGCACAGAATCGCAGGCAACGGAAATATCTTCGCCATTGTCACAATTGTGATTGCCCCAACCTATATGTCGGCAACAAGTGATGTCGCTTTCAATTCCAGTGCATTTGACGTTATCGCGCCATATCTTCCCATCGCCTTTTCCAAAGTGCGCATTACTATAATATCTTGAAGCATTTCCGAAACTAAGCAAGTGACAGACAACGTTTGATTCTTCCTGCCCCCAGCCATCATCACAGATCGTCCCCCATATAGCGTTCTAACGAACTTCAACACGACCTGAACGTTGAGTGATGTTTTCTCCAACCAATCGCACAGCCGCGGGATATTCTGAATACAATTACATACTTGAATATATCTGACATCAACTTAGGAGGTGATTAATGTTAGTAAGATATACTTATATATATATATATATATATATAATTATAAGTTTTTACGTTAGAATTTCGCGCGTGGCTGAAGCAAACGCTCTGATTGCACAGAGCTATTGTGAATATCTGAACACAATATGCACGCATTTTTACGCAGTGACTCAATTTCATAAGTTTTATTTAACGCAAAAAAGCAAGTAGCAAAGATATTGTACAGTACACCTTTTATTTTACGGTGGCGATAAGGATGATCGAAGCCTACCCGAAAGCTAATAATCATATTGAATTAAATTTTGAAATTTGGTTTGCAAATTCGTTCCTTTAATTTTTCTCGACGAATAATCGCACAATAGCCTTTAATTTCGTTGAGCAAAACGCGCGGTCCTTCGAGAAATGAAAAAAACATCGATGTCGACCAGAGCGCACGGTTTGGTGCATGTGATAACGCTCGTTTGAACGACGAGGTATATTTGTTTTAATAATAATTTACTTGATTTTGTTTATTGGAGGTGTCAAATTTGTGGGGGACGTCGGGTTAAGTTTGGTTTATTTAATTTCGAAAAATACGGAGCGGGCCACTCGGAACTCTTCTGCCTGCAATTTGTGGCCCACGGTCCAGGGATTGGGTGACCCCGTTTAAACAGTAAATTGCACATAGCAATAGCATGACAAATAATCAAAATAAAGATTGTATCTAGTTCGCTAATTTTTGTCTTCGACATGCATATATCATCTCGCCGAATGTATCGTTTATGTGATATAATGCTGCCACGAGTGTTTCTTCTGAACAATATTTTTACCTACTCCTACGGCGCATATGGAGCTGGGATACTGACCTAGGGCTAGATATTTCAATCTTGTTGTCTTTACTTCTCCGATTATATACTACAGGGGTGTGCAACTTGCGCGTCGCGGGCCATGTGGGGCACTCAAGGAAAATTTGTGCGACCCGCGGAGACGTGCCAGTTTTGAAAGCCAGTGCCGCGATACAAGTTTCTGAATTAATTCAGTACGTGCGAGTAATTCAAATCCCTTTGCGTTACGTATCCTATACCCGGGTCCAATTTATTAGATATGCCTTACAATGCCTTAACAGCTAGCTTGTGCAAACAACGCATGTCACAAGATCAATAACGAAAGCTTTTGTGCCTGTAACTACTTAAACGCATATGTTAAAAAGGTGCAGCCCGCGATTTCATCCAATTTATTGTATCTGGCCCTCCTGTATTAAAGGCTATTTCTATATTCTCAGGGTTTTCAATCGCTAGTCTTGATCTCCTCCATTTGGTGCTCCCGAAATATGTGAACCGAGATGGCGGACACGTAGTATGTGTATCAGATTAGAGTTAGGCCATAATTTCAGGAACAAATACTGCGGGAGTCCCTTGGCTAGTCCCCGAACTCGTAATGGAAAATTGGAATAAAATTATGGCCTAATCCTTACCTGGTACACATACTACGTTCCGATGTCCACCATCTTGGTCCACATACTTCGGGAGTACTCTCATTTAGGGGACTATGCTTTAGTGTTGTTTTCCTTCAAAGTAAATACCCACCAAAACTCACCTTCTTTACCTACAGCCTGTAGGCTACAGTCTCTCTTACATAAAAAACTAAATATGGACTCGATTTGTAATGATTTTCTACTAAAACTGTGCAAAACAAGAAGAAATTGTTGTAACAAATAGCTGTTGGTGATAAATATAATTAAATATTCTTGGAGAAAATCTTATTTTTGGTTCTAAGCTGACGGAAGCACTGTCTATTCTATATCTTTGTGAACAGAGTATGATGATCGAGTCCATAATGAAATATTTTACCATCATTTCCCCAAAAATCATACGGTATTTCGTGGTCCCATGGGAAATACGCAGTTGTGCTGTCCCATCCCATCCCAAGTGACGTTTCCCATGGACAAGTAAATACCTAATCATGCTATCTTTGACGGCGATTGATAACTATATATATGCAGAAATGCAAACTTGATATGTTTCAGAAACAGCCTTCAGTGTTATTACTTATCGATCTCGATTGGTAGGTATGTTGATAGGTATTTGTCTGTCTTCTTTGTCTGTTAGACACTCGCGATATCTCACAAAAGCGAGGTTAACCCTGCTCTAAATTTTTCACGTGCATTCATCATATCTCGGACCAGAAGCCTATTGATTTGGATGAATTATGTGGTATAATTAGGGAGGTATCAATTAATTATTGATGGGATACGCTGTGGTGCTATTGAGTCAGAGCGAAGGATACACGCCGCTAGATCGATAAGTCGACGGCTTCCGATCGCTATCTCGTTTGACTCTTCCCTAATTTACCAATTCAAACCGATATAAATACGAAATCACCTAATCGATATACCCTTGCTTAAACCACGCCAATGAATAAACATCCTGAAAATATCCTCACAGTTCCATAGTTAATTTGAATCAGTAATCAGTAGTTTATTTTATCACCACATCGAAAATACACTTTTTACATACGAGCAAGCAAGCAACTTTCATGATGAAACCCTGAAAATTTTTAGATGTTTCCTCTAGCAATTATTTTTCGCCACAGCCCACTTGAGTGAGCGTATCCTGACAACGTGATTTCGACTGAGGAATAACTCATTGTTTGTAGTTCAAAATTTTTAATGATGCCAATATGCAAAAATGAAGTACACAAGTAAAAAGTAAATATACAAATATATTTCAAACGTATGATGTAATTGAATTCGAACAGTTTCGTAATTTTATACCATTCGAGTGTCACGGTCAGTTGGTGCAACTGTTCCATAAAACAGATGTTTTACCAAGTTAAAAAGTTTATTACTGCAATGTATTGCGATCACCAAATTCAGTCAGTTATGAGGCATTGAAACTCAAAGATGATTTATAGTACGAGTCATATTCGAACATGTATAAAGTGATCTATTCACTGATGTTAGGCATTGATCCAATTTTGATCAATATTAGCAAGTTGCTTGCTAATTTGGCTTAATCTTCATTTCGACAAATTTCAGAGAATAATCATCCCCGTCCCAATGTTGCCAAGATACCCCATTGCCTGTAGGCCCTGACGAACTTTTGTAATATTTTCCATTCAGATTTGCTGCATAACAACTGCCATACCACCATGCTCCGTGATATCGTACAGCGCAGTTACTTCTGCTTTGATCATTATCTCTATCATGCGTGGTGAATGGAAGATTGTTGTGACGATTCATTCCATCCTTTGCATTTCCGGAGTATCCCGATACAGTGAGACGATAATTTGAATCTTTGTCTCCAATTCGGAAGGTACTGAACATATATATCAAAAATATAAAATAATAAGTTGTACAAAAATTGTTTCATGTTTACCAATTAAGTCATCAATATAATATCGTAACGCTAATAACAAAATTACGTTTAAGTCATTTTTATCAGTTTTGAGTCATTTTTTTGTTGAAGGTATTGTTATGCCATTAAGAGTAAATATTTTCACATAGTTCACTTTTTTAGCCGTAGCCAGATCTAAATTCATTTGTATGACGCCAGCACGTGACTCATAGGACATGCGCATTTTTGCAACTTGACTATATATCCATCAGTTCTGACAACTAAACATTCCGAAAACGTACATAATTTACAACACCTACGATCTCTAATCCTAAAAGTATTTGTTTTAATAACATCATTCATATTTCCTGAAATACATACTTTATCAATATGACTCGCTTTGCATACGCACCGATAATAAGACTTGTATTATGCCTACATACTTATCTATTGAAGCATACACCAAAAATCGAGAGTCGCGACTTCGGAAGTAAGTGATATTAAAAATGTTTTGCGTACGTGTTCAGTCGTGAAAAAATAATATTCTTAGGATTAAATAGCACGAGACCTGTAAGCTGCATATCTTCTTTCGCCTTCCCAGTTCAAAAGATCAATTCGTAAACTATAGTTTTTTCTTGATGTCATTCTGTGGAGCTTATCTAGACCTGATGAAAAAATATAAAATTTAAAAAATAAAGTACGAGTATACAAATATTTCTTTTATACAATAACTTGTTTTATGCGTTTTTTATTATGATTTTTTAGGCATAAAATCTTCATAAAATAAGCTTTTTACCCAGCCATAACTCTCCATCGGGATTTCCGAAGCCTTTCTTGTATTCCTCCCATCCTCTGTAAAAATCGACACTGCCATCCATTCTACGTTGAATAACCTTGAGGAAAATATGGAAAAGTTTATTTTTTTGATAAATAACACGAAAAATGTCATATCATAAAAATTAGTTAAAATACCTAATTATGATGGATTTAACTAGGAGTTAGTTACTATTCATTTTTTTCGTATTTGTAATTCAAAAAAAGTGAAAATTTTCAGTAAATGTGTGAGCGACTTTGATACACTTTGGAAAGAAGAAGTAATAAACATAAACCGCAGCAAGTATATGCGACGTTGATTAAATTTCAAATTGAAGAAATTTTTAGATATGAATTAAATTTAATTCGCGTTAATTTAGGATGAGAGATCTATCACAAGCTTATTGTGGTTTCTTATTATTCATAATCTTGAATGGCTATCGAACAAATTTTTTTTTGTGATGGTATGAAATCTGATTTAGTCAACATCAAGTGGTTACACAAACGTAAGTCCACTTTTCAAACCAAAGTTTAAGTCTCTCCTAAATTTAGCTTGGAGAAGCATGTTAAAATTAATTTAATAATCTTACTGTAATACTGTCCATTCGTTCGATTCATTAAAATCGCAATTAACACTTGCAATCTCTCCATCTAACGTAATATAAATTGTTTCTTTTCCTGCAGTAACTCTCCGACCAAGTCGAGATAAATTTTCTCTATATTCCGAACAATCCGCAGACAATGCTTGACTGAGATATTCTGTATATTTTAAGTATTATTAAAATTCAACTCTTATTCAAGCTTAACAAATATCGCGTGTACATTTATTTCGCGGCGCTTGCTACCAGCAGCGACCATTCATGCACAATATTATGAAATCAATCATATTGTATTAATTGCATAGTTACTTAAAATGTACATATTTATTATGTTTTTTTTATTTATATTTGGTAACGGAAGTATTGGTCTAAACTCTAAATAACCGAAGCCATGATATGAAAATGACTTATAGCAAAGATAGCGGCATACTTTGCATGTTATTTTCGCTGTATTTGGGCGACGGGAAAGGCTCTGAGATATGGTATACGAAGAAATAGTTTGGGATAATGTTGTCACTTTGAGTCTGCAAAGTATCCCACTACCTAAGTATGGAAAACATGAAAATATATGGTGCATTCGTGATAGTCCTCTACAGTGCGACAGAATAGGATTTCGCATGTAAAGGTAGTTAGCGGCGGAACGGTATTACGGTAATCACAGCGACCTGTTCGGAATAGCCAACATGTTGCGCTTCTTAAATTCTCATTGGCAGATTGGTGGGAAATAACCTGATTTTATGACAATTTCTGTTCATCCCAACTCTAGTTGGAGAGGACAGTGAAAGACGAACGCAACTGAGAGTCTAGGTAATTTTATCTTTATTTTGTGATATTATTAGGAGTGAGCTTTTTTTCAGGGTTGGCCGATATATCAGTTCAATTAACTATATATAAAAACTTTATAATGTTGTTAATATTGTGTTGTGCCAGTTAATATTTGGTAAGTTGCCTAATAATATTTTTATTTGAAGGACTGGACAATCACTGTATACCACAGCTCGTGAATGAAGTTGCCAAAGTTCAACTCATTATTTATAGGTGAATATAATTTATTGAACAACTGTTATAATGTCAAATATCCATTTGTTTTTTAAACACCTGATTGAGTTTTGTTTTGAGCAATAAAAATTAAGTTATTCAAACCAATCAATTCTGTACATTCTAGCATTGCTCAATCGGAAAATTAACTAATTATACATCTGATGTGAACCATTTGATTCACCAACAAGTCCCATATTCTTTCTTAACCACATGCTTGATTACTGAATACCTTATCTAGATTTCGCTTGGAAGCTAACAAAAAGTGATAAAGTAATTCCATAATAAGCAAGGAGCTATATGTATCGATAAATGAATGTGAAACATTCATACCGGTGCAATATGGTATTTTTCCCAACCCAATTCAACAAAATTCTTTTTTCCTCAAGATGCATTTTAGATCAAATAAAGTTTGCGTGGCCCATTATGTGTTTTAACATAGTCCAATATTTTTTTAGAAAGATATACTTTTATATTATTTTATATATTATTTTATTTTGTATATTTATTATTTTGTAAAATAAATTTATTATTCGTTTTTTTAATAACAGATTTGGGAAAATACGATGCTGACAGGAGATCATTGAACGTGTACGGAAGTCTGTCAAAGATCAGAAAAACTTTTCAAGCAAACTTGAGAACATTAAAATGGAAAGTTTATAGTATGTAAGATAATTTTGGTTCATTGAAAAACATGTGGGAGAAACGGTGTTACTTTGACATAATGGAATTGTTTGTCGGTCAATGGTACAGAGCAGTCACTCTAAACTACATGGCGATTTTTGCTGTCTAAACATACTTCTATATAAAGCCACGATCTGCATTGCGCTGCTAACAATATTGCCATCCCCCTTATTGTACATATCAAATAATGCCCAGATACGTTTTAATAATACTCCTACACCTCTCTCTTTGAAGTCCGAGATGAGCGACTTCGTGAAAAATACTAAAATGGTAGGATTTGGGTCAAGTCCCTGCTTCTTTGGCACGAATAGAAATAGCTACTATGACTTCAAGTTTACTGGTGACGCGGTTTATTAGTTTTTTATATTCAACTTATTATTCAGTATACTTGCGTGATTATCATACGGATCTTCCGTACAACGGAAATTTCGTATTTTGCGAATATTTTCATATTTATTTATGACATCACATTACATGAACATCTCTGTTATGACGCCAAAAGTAATTTCACTCAGAAAACCGTATGACGTCACTGTGATTTTCATATTGTTGGAAATACGTAATACTAACTACAACTCTTCGTGCCCTGAGCCGCACTATAATGCGGATGGCGAGAAACACCACCAACCTGAACCGCCGTATATTGCGGGTAAAATATGACGTCATATCTCCGCTTCAACGGGCACGAGGCATACGATCTTGGTATCAATCGTTAGTGTGTTTCGAGCCCGTTATTATGAGCTATCGCTCGAACCATTCGAGCGTATTGGGCGATTTAAAGGGGAATTCCAGTGTTCCCCTTTTTTGATATTTTTCTGCTTTTTTCTCTGCAGTTGTATGTTTGTTCATTGAAAATTGAAGCTCGTAAACCACCAAAAATAGCTAGGGAACATTCGTTCTTTGTTTTGAGACTTCAGAGTAGACTTTGGACTATTCATTTGTCGTCGACACAGGGAATAGTGTTTATGACTGCGGACGAGAGTCGTCTTTTTATTATTGTTATGCAGTTATTATTATGTTTTTTTGTTATTATGCAGTTGATTTCGGTTCTAAAGGGATATTGTTATATAAGACGTATTTGTAAGTTTATTAGGATTCTGGTAGCTATAAATCAGACAAGGTACGGTACCGTAATGGAGAGTGAGAGCGATTTTGATGCAAGGTAAGTGCAATACCTGCATGCATTCTTCTGCTATTTTTTAAAAAAAATTTTCTTTATATTCTGAGAAAATGATAGTTTGTAAGCTGACTGTGGCAATTGTTTGAGCAAGCCTCATAGCTTGGACTTGTTATTAGTAATAATCCAGTCGTTAATCAACGCAATTTTTCTTTTAGTTCTGGTGACGAGTGGGAAGAGACGAGTGAGTCATCTAGCTCTGATGAAGAGGTTGTCCCAGTCCCGGCTAGGCGCTATGCTGCAAGCACTGAAGATGTACCAGCTGAAGCAGCAGCGTCAACGGGCGGAATGTTCGGAGCTTCGAGCCCTCGGCGATCACGTGGCAGGCGTCGGAGAAGGGTCTGGTCAAGAGGACGTCCTCGAAGTCGGGATTCTTCTCATAGTGAAAGTCGGGAATCAAGTCCCCCACATTCTCCGGGAACCCAGCCATCCACTTCCTCCTCGACTACTGTTTTGCAACCTCTTCCCCTAATCTGGTCTGAAGACCCAAACGAAGTCCCTGACCCTCCCACATTTACAGGAATTCCAAGGATCAACGTTTCTTGTATCAACAATATCACTCCCATGAATGTTTTGAGTGAATTCTTCACAGAAGAATTTTTTGAAAACATGAAAACCCAAACTAATCTGTATGCTTCACAAAAGTTAGCATCATCACAACAATCGGACACTGCCACAAGAAATATCTTGAAAATCTGGAAGCCAGTCACTGTGCCAGAGTTGAAAATTTTTTTGGGTATCATGCTCCACACAGGAATTGTCAAGAAACCACAATTGAGGCAGTATTGGTCCAATAATATTTCATATCGTGAGTCGTTTTGTCCATCATTTATGTCCAGGGACAGGTTTACTTCCATTTTTAGTGCCATTTGCACTTTAATGACAACTCATCATACATCCCGTTTCACGTTCAAGGACACGATCCACTGCACAGACTTCGGCCAGTTATAAACGTCTTTGAGCAACGATTTAGAGAGGTTCTTTATCCTGAGCAAAAAATATCATTGAACAAGGGAACCTGCCCATTCAAAGGACAAGTGCGATTTCGGGTTTACAATCCGATGAAACCTCACAAATGGGGTATCAAATTGTATGAAATGTGTGAGGCGAAGTCGGGATATTGTTTCCGCTTCAAAATTGCCACTGGGATGAGTGAGGAAAACCCTTCTCAAAATAAAACTTTCAACCTCGTCATGGAACTTTCACAAGATGTACTAGACAAAGGTCACATAATATACATGGACCGTTACTACACCTCTCCCATCTTGTATGATGCATTGGCAGAAAAAAATACATGTGCAGTTGGTACATGCATGCCGAATCGGCAACAGTTACCGAAATCATATCTAAATCAAAAATTGAAAAGAGGCGAGTTGCTCTCCTGCCGAAAAAACAAGTTGATGGCATTGAAATGGAGAGACAAAAAAGATGTTTTGATGCTATCTTCAATCCATAACAATGACATGGTGGAAGTCACTGTCAGGGGACGTGGTGGATCAAAACAGAAACTCAAGCCTGTGGTAGTCCACGATTACAATAGGAATATGGCTGGAGTTGACAAAAGCGACCAGATGTTGGGCTATTACGGAGTTACAAGAAAAACCATCAAGTGGTACATCAAACTATTTTTTCACCTTGTGAATTTGGCCATTGTGAATGCACACAAAATTTTTAATATGCTCCAATCCGATGCAAAAAAAAAACTGACATTATTATCATTCATACAAGTGATTTCAGAGGATTTTGCTACATCTGGTGCTTTAGGTCAGGCTCAAATCACTACACTAAGTGATCTCAGTGATAGCTCACGTCTGATAGGGAGGCATTTTCCTTCTTTCATGCCTGCGACAACCACTATTAATCATCCCACACGAGTTTGCAGGGTGTGTTCTGAACGGGACAAAAAAGAAAGAGAAAGAGAAGGCAGTAGCAGAAAATTGAAACAAAAATGGTCTTCATATTGGTGTGAGAAATGCCAGGTAACACTTTGTGTTACCCCGTGTTTCGAGAAGTTTCACACCCTCCCAAACTATTGGGAATAGGAATCAAAACTTATGTGCAATATTGTGATGTTGACTTTATCAGAGACTGTGATTTTTGTTGACTTTGCCAGAGACTGTGATTTTTGTTGACTTTGTCAGAGACTGATTTTTCTTTTTACGTGCACCAAGGTGTTTTATGTACATACTGTGTAATTCTTCATTTTCGCTATTATTATTTCGTATGCACACTTTCTTTTCACATTGTTTTTCACCACTGTTATTCACATTCTTTCAAAACTGACTGAATTTGATTTTTTTGTGTCATTTTTTACTCATATGTAAATATAAATATCTGATTTTTCGAAAACAAAATTTTCAATTTTTTCGAAAATATCTGCCATTTACCTGGAATTCATCAGCCTACCATGACAATTTCATGTCAGTTAGAGAAAAACTGCAAATTTTCCCAATAAGGTTACACCTCTACCCTTCTTGTGAGTAAGTTTGATATGTGTAGTGTTTATAGTTTGTGTGTGAGTATTTTGTCTTTGAAAGTGGTCATTTTAGTCATATTTCGGACGAAATTTGAGAGCCGTAAAAAGTGTGTCAAAGCTGAGCCATGCCACTGGCTTGCTGTTAGAACAGGTGTGAAAAACTTAGTTTCCTGGTGCTGTGCTTGGAGTTGCCTTTCAAAAAAACCAAGAACTGTAGGGATTGGGCCTATGGTTAGCTTTTGACAATTTTTTAAAGTTTGTGAATTTTGTTCGAAAACGCCAGGAATATAGTGTTTTTTCGATATCGCGGTCCAGGGCAGAAAGAGCTGGGGCTGGCGTAACTAATTTCTGACTATCCCATAAGCAAATGAGTTATGGTAATCTCTAGTACATTGTGAGCTATTTTGGACGCATCCCACTCTGAAAAATTCATAACCTGACAATCGGAAATTGAACGCTGCACAGTTGAAATTCAGATTACAAAGAGCTAATTAGCTCTAAAATCTATTTTAACGAACTGTGGCATATTTGGAAGCTCTGTGATCCTTTAAGCGACAGTATTCCTAATTAACAAATGGGATACAACTTGTTACTGAGACTCGTGAAAATGTAGGAATTAGAACAACTTTCTATCGCAAGTCTAAGTCGCTCATGCCGATGCCGAGTTATTTCGTTTTCCACTTTCACTCCCTTTGTGCCCTAATTTTATTGTTTTACTAGGCCGGACTATTGGATTTAATTCTGCGGGAATTTGAGTGTTCATACTTCGGCGATTTATCTTCTCGTTCCCACAATGGTAACTATATTTGTTTAAAAATTTGTTAATTATTCAGGTGATGGTTCGATTTAATGATGTGATGTACCAAAATACTAGATATAGTTTCAACTTGCTCATATAAATACTTTTAATTGCTAAAATGCTAATACAACATATTATCGCTTGAAAACGGTATGATAATTACGGCGAAAATTGCGTTTTTGATAACATCACCATCCATCATGAAGCGATATTTTCGAGTTTTTTTTTGCCTAAAGTTGATGAAAAGCACGTGCAATGCACTTATTATATTCAAATATATTTGAATACAACAAAAAAACAAACATCAACGGCGGAAAATTAAAATAATCGATGAAACCCGAGTAACTTCGATATGCGATAATAAGTTTCCCAATCCCATTTATTTGCAAATTTCAAAATTTAATTTCTTTTTTAGCTATCCAATATCATTAAGGAATATATCGTTGGATGCGTTTCTGAAATACCAATTGAATACCAATACCAATTGGTATCAACATTTTTGTAATAATTATATCAAAAGTTATAACCGAAAAACATTTAAAAAAAAATTGAACCCAATTTTCTCGAAAACTATTCAATGAATTTTGATTATATTACTATTTTTAGTTTTGTTTCATTGAAATCCTACTAACATTTTCAGTACAACTACAATAGAAAAATTTTTTCATTTGGGGGTCAAAGGTTAAATAGATAATTGAAACCACTCCTTGAAAATATAAATACGAAATTTTTGCATCGACTGGTGAAAATTTTTTCAAATTTGGCCTAAAATTCGCTGATCTATATGTGTTCGAATTTTAACTCACGATTTCGTGAATTTCAGCAATATATCATATCTCAGATAATCCAATCTATGAAATTATGAAAGTTTTGTCATATGTTGTCTAGAATTCCACTATGAACAATTTTCAAAATATCGCTATTGAATCTCTTGTCAGGTTACACTTTGGCCTACATATATATACACGAATACTCTTTATACTTTCATGTGAGGTGAGAATGAAGATATAGGCAATCAGAATGAGCGGCGGATCTAGATCATGTCGTCTAGCGAGCGATCAACTGTGACGCAAAATAACAACATATCTTGCTGTAAATATGGCTAGGCCTAAGACGCGCCCTAAATACATGCGGAACCACTGTTCTCGGCTCTTTCAGGGTACAAATTGTAACCGGTGTTTAATTCACCTTACAAGCAAAGCATTCAGCGGTAGCTGTGGACGTTTTTAATGAAGGACAATGATTAAATAGCCAACGACTATATCTATTACTTGCGATGCCATGAAGGTTATGAAATAAGTAAGCGGTATTTCACGGAAAAACTCTCAAAATAAGCATAAGTAATTTCGCAGTGGTCGAGTATAGAAAGAAATTTTCTCGGGTCAAGCGTTGAGGAAACATCATTGTTTGAATTTTTTTTAATCTACTGTTATCTTTATTGTATATATAGCAATTTTAGTGAAATAAAATGCCATCTTCAGCATTCCCTTGGATTCTAATATTGTGAAAATGATCATCTTAATCGTAAACTTTATACGATTGCTTAATAAATATACAAAGAAGAGTTTGAGATATGACCTCTTTGTACGAAGATTAGTTGCGTATAAGTATAAAAGCATTTGTGCGAGTCGGATAACATATACATTTACAAACGTTGTGCATCACGAACGAATACATAAGCAATTTTCATATTGAGCCATCAACTACCTCATTGGCCAAGCTGGCTAATGATTGACTAAAATAAAATAAATCCATTTATTTCAATTTGAACAAACCTTGATTGCTCATCACTTTGATCGTAAGATTCTCAATTTTCAATTCCGATTCTATTAGTTCAAATAAAAAAAAATGTTTTTATTTATAATACTATCACTAATCATATGCAGCTTTTAAAACTGATAAAAAATAGACACCATTTAAAATTTATTATTGCATTTTAACAGGAGCATCACCAAAGTAAAAGAATTGTTCCTAAATATTGTCTCATCTATTATCTATAAAAATATTAAAACCAAATAAGCCTACACATTGAATTGAATTGCCATATTCGGACATTGTTTACCTTATCGAATGAGATGGATAACATGAAATAATTCTTAAGGCCCAAACCTTTATAATTGATGCGGATCAAGGTGGTGTCAGTATCAATCTTTCTTATACGATTATTCATCGTTACCATTTTCATCTCCAATTCTGTGAGTTAAAATGAAGAATATGGGCGTTTGTATATTAATTTGAAAATGAAATCACTATTTAAAATGAAAATTGAAAAAAATATACATATACACCTTATTGATTTCAGCAAATGCTAAAGTTTATCAAGACAAGACAAAACGCGGTTTCACATCACACTAAGTTAAAACTTCGAGTATCAATATCAGTATATCTATATTTTTAGCAATTCAATATATTCAAAATCAAACTAACATTAAACCATGCATGCACAGGGCAGGTTTTTAGTAACTGCTGCTGCAATACATTGTTCTTTAATTTTACATCGACGCAATATCAATCGACGTGTTAAATCGCAAGTAAACAAATTTTTTTGCCATTTCAATGACCCACTCAAAATAATCTTTGTTTTAAATAGAGTCTGTCAGGTAGTTAGCATATTTCAAATTCGAGTCAATTCATTTCGTTTGAATGACTCTAGTCACTTTGAGTTCGAACCTGGCGACGTACATGAACTTGTTGTAGAGTAACTAGTCCAAAGACACCTTAACACCGTTTCTTGTTAATCTATAGATAAATTTATGGCACGGATGAACATACATACATAGCTTTCATCTTAGTAGTCACATATACACGTTTGCAAAATATAGCAAGATGAGTTGAAGATACAACAGTACGAGATTATTTCTGTGAGTCGAATAACACAGACAACTCACAAACATGAACGGACGTTGTGCATGACGAACGTAACTTAAGCAATTTTTATATTGAACCATTAATTATTGCGTTGATTTAGTTGGATAGAAATAGAAGAAAATCCTATTCTTAATTGAACAAACCTTCAGGATTGTGCATCAATTTGGTCGTAAGATTCTCAATTTTCACTTCCAATTCTATAAGTGAAAATAAAAATAAAAGCCGTTTGATATTAATATCACGAACCAAATGCATCATTTAATTAAGACAAACCTTCGTGACTGCGCATCACTTTGGTCGTGATATTCTCAATTTCCACTTCCAATGCTATAAGTTGGAATAAAAATAAAAGCCGCTTTTATATTAATATCACGAAGCAAATGCAGCGTTTAGAATGACTATTAAAAACAACATACCACTCTATATTATTTGGTTTCTACGAGACTAACTACTTATCCTTCTTCTATGTTTTTGTGCCGGTGGATCCGTATGCGTATAATGCAAGGATGCTGTAGCAAGAGTAAAGATAACAATCCTAAGTGATTCAAGAGTCTTGCTGCACACTAACACAAATATATTTCTGTAACGTTTCGTCTGACCAAGGTCAGACTTCTTCAGACATACATAATTCACCTACAACACGAAAAGCAGTTACATGCATATTTAAACAATCATATATGGACAATCTTATGGACAATCTTATATGGACTGCGATGGGAACAAAATTGGCACCCAAGTATGCAAACATTTTCATGGCAAACCTGGAATCCAATTTATTAGACAAAACCCCTTTAAAACCACAGTACTATTGCCGCTTTATTGATGATTGTTTTCTTATATGGACACATGGCAAAGAGAAACTATCAGAATTTGTTACCTTAGCAAATTCTTTACATCCAACAATCAAATTTACATTCGAATGCTCAACAAACTGGATTACGTTTTTGGATGTTAAGGTTCATATCATTAACAACAAATTGGAAACGGAAATCTTCAGCAAAGAAACCGACTCGCACCAGTATCTTTCGCCATCGTCCTGCCATCCTAAACATGTCACTAAAAATATTCCAAAAAGTCTATTCATCAGAATAAGAAGAACCTGTTCAACAAATGAGCTCTTTGATAAACATGCAAAAATAATGAAAACATACCTCACGAAGAGAAACTACAAAGAAAATTTTGTTGACGATGCAATACAATCTGCAAAAGAACTCGACAGAAAACTCCTTTTAATCCCAAAAACTGAAACCAAAAAAGAAACTTTGCTCCCCTTCATCACAAACTATCACCCGACCCAACCAAACCTTCGAAAAATATTTTCAGATTACCAATACATTTTAGATAACAACGATAGACTAAAAGAAATTTTCCCAAAACCACCAAGATTAGCCTATCGTAAATGCCCCACACTAAGGGACAAATTAGTCAGAGCAAAATTGAAACCAGAAACTCCCGTTAAAAAGAATCCAGGCTTTTTCAAATGTGACAGAAAATCATGTAGTACCTGCCAATATTCCGAAGAAAGGAAAATTGCAACAAACAAACAGAAGACAGCAGAAATAAGGATTCGTCAAAAAGTTACATGCAACTCGGAAAATGTAATCTACCTGATAAGCTGCAAAAAGTGTGGCATGCAATACATAGGAGAAACGGGAAGACATTTAAAATACCGAATAACTGAGCATATTAGAAGTATAAAAACCCAAAACAAAGATCTGGTTGTTGGCGCCCATTTCAGTCAACCGGGACATTCGCTTAAAGATTTGAGTGTCATTGGCATTGAAAAACTATTTCATGACCACATTTATCGAAAGAACAAGGAACCCCATTACATTCATCTTTTCGGGACACACGAGTCCCAAGGGATGAATATTAAGGAAGTTTAGATATTTTCATTCATTGTTTTAATCAATTCTTGTACCTAATAAATTTTTTCTCCGAATTGGATCATGCATGGCCAGATATGCTAATAACAGACAAAATATCACTATATTACATTTGACACACAGACAACTTTTCTGGTCTGCATTATACAATACTGAGAAATAAAACACCATTGTGTAATTTGGACTTCAATTGCTAAATATATAAAACAAAGAGAGAGATCTCATCAATGACACTTATTTCGGCCACCCGCTGTTATTTAATCAAGAAATTCACAGATTTGATTATTTAACATGCGTGACTCCTATAATTCTACTATGATTGTTTAAATATGCATGTAACTGCTTTTCGTGTTGTAGCTGAATTATGTATGTCTGAAGAAGTCTGACCTTGGTCAGACGAAACGTTACAGAAATATATTTGTGTTAGTGTGCAGCAAGACTCTTGAACCACTCTATATTATTTCTATTTACTAGATGTTCAATTTGATAAAATTGATTTTTCCATTAGTTTGAAGTAAAGGCAGTGGTGGGATTCAAATTTGTTGTCAGTCGGTTCCTTCATAAAATTTATATATTTCGGCCGGTTCTGTTACAAACAGAACATTGAAAGTAACCAGTAATGCTAACCGGTTCGCTGATCTCATAAAATTCCGTGAGACGGTTCTATAGAACCGGTGCGAACCGGCTGAATCCCACCACTGATTAAAGGGTACTTACCCTCCATTAGTTTTTGAATTCTGTTATTATTCTGAAATAAAGACAAATAAAGAGATTAGATGCCAACAAGCATTGTCTCAGATTGCCCAGTCAGTCAAATGCAGT
Source organism: Styela clava (assembly GCF_964204865.1). Lineage (NCBI taxonomy): Eukaryota > Metazoa > Chordata > Ascidiacea > Stolidobranchia > Styelidae > Styela > Styela clava. The sequence goes on along the minus strand of NC_135258.1, from coordinate 22,111,553 downwards.
AGGAAACCATAGATTTATTTTATACGGAAATGATCGTTAAGCATTTACCTGAACAGTGAAAATCATTCCGCATGCTGCTAGTCCAATAGATAAGACGACAGCAGTACTTATGGCGATGTTATACCAACTGATTTTTCGATTCTTACTTTCAGAGTTTTTTTCACCAGCATCATCTATAAAAAGTTTATCATAATTTTAGGTGACAGTTATCTGGTATCAAAATACAATGTTTTGAAGGCCATCTGACCCCTAATTGAAGCTTTATTTTGTGAACTTTATTATAGCATTGCGAGACACTAACACATATGTCTACCTAATCCAAATATTATATTCTGTTGAAATATTTGGGCCAGCAGCGACGGTTTCACGAGCAATTTGACAGTGGAAGAAAATCGCTATTTACATTAAAAAGGAAAATTTAATACTTTGATGATAGCCTGTCTGCTACCTTGTCTTGAGGCTCCAGGTGACGCAGTGGGATTTATGTACTCCTCATAAACATTTTCGTTTGTCTCCTCTGGTGGTTCGACGTTACCGTACATATGAGACATGTTATTTCACCTACATTGAAGCTCCTCACAGAACGCAAATGAATAAAACCTCGACCAAACTGTATTAAAACTAGAACAGCACTTGATAGGAAATCAGAAAAACGCGAGTTATATTCCTTTGAATTTAATCAACAATAAAGCACATGTGTTTTGAATATTTTTTATTTGCAACCGTGGCTCTTTTCATCCGACAATAGTTCACAACATTGGGAACGAAATAACGTAGGTTTTGCTGCGACAAAGTAGTTCATTGGGATCACAATTGTCAGTAGGTCAGCAATTATTTCTGGCTATGACTAATCCTCACAATCGACTGCATGGCTTGTTAATCTATATGTAAATCGGGTTAGAGCAATTGTAATTTTGCACTTAGCTCAGGAGTAACTTTTGTCGCATAAGCAACACTTTTAATTCGCACACAGCAGGATTTAAACCAAATGTTTCATTGCATAATGGCCCATTTCTTTTGCAGACCAATTCATATGTCGTGATAAATGCGTAGCCTCTTTTTTCACATTAGAATAGCAAAAAAATGCTATCGTATCAAATTCATTTGGCAACTTCAATTAATTTAATTGGACTTAAATTTCAAAATTAGACTAATGCAGTAGGGCCATAATCCTGAGATATAGTATACTGCACCTGGTGAGTTTGATTGCACTTTCGATACGCTTTACAGCAGATGTTCTCAACGCATTTCGAATACGAAAGATGCGACGGGGCACAGAGTATTATTACCCTGTATTTGTACTATTTAATTCATTTATTAGTTCGATACTGATGTTTCATATGCATTTCAAAACATGGTTAATGGATAGCATTCGTAAGTTTGCAGTTGCAACTTCTCCTCTATAGCGAGAACTATGACCGAATTTTAGAACATAGAAAAAAAAAAATACAATTATACCTAACAGTAACAATGTTTTTCAATTACAAAAACGTTTTACAATTGTTTTATTCTTAATGAGAGTTCTGAGTCCGCATTTTGTTCAAAAGTACTTTAAAAACTTTTTCCCAAGATCACAACCAGATGTATATGCAATTTTGACCTGCGGGTGAAGCTGTGAGTGGTGTCGTTGTAAATTTGCTCGCTTCAGCACGGTAACTGTTCTTTGACGAATAAGACACATGGGTTTCCCATTTATCTCTGCAAAAGCAAATTCATTGTTCCACGCAGAGTTAAAAACCGGTTTTCGTCGTTTACTTTCCTCTTCTTTGTCGCCATGACTCACTCCCTTCAAACTGGACGCAGTGTAATAACGTTGTGGAGCGCATTTCCCAGGATAGTTAGAGGGTGCGATGAGCGAGCTAAGAAATCACTGTTTACGTTACAATACGTAATTACTTATCGATTTTAATCGGTAAGTATGTTGTTAGGTATTTGTCTGTCTGTATGTATGTCTGTCTGTCTGTTAGATGCACGCGATATATCACGAAAGCGAGATTCAATCTGCATGTGCATTCATCATATCTCGGACCAGAAGCCTATTTTGGGCAAATTATGTCGTATATTTAGCGAGTTATTAATTAATTAGTGATGGGACACAAGGTGTCACTATGGAGTGAGAGCGCTGTTTTGGGGGATCCCCTAATTTTCGATCGATAAGTCTTCGGTCTCTGACCGATATTCTCGTTTATGTATTTGCTGTGATGACACAATCCCTAGTCTTATCATGCGCTGTAAGGGATGGGAAGAATGATACCGAATTGAAAAATCGTTTATATTCGTTACGCCGCAGATATTATGATATATGTTTGAATTCTAGGGTTAACAACTTGATGTTAAACCATTCCGGGACACTTTAATCTGTTAATGTTTAAAATTGATGCAACAGAAGCTTGTGAAACGAAAGCAACAGTGCGCGCTGCGTGTCAATAAGTATGCGTGCTGTAAATAATTTCATCATATATTAAAAAACTTATGTAATGTTGACTCTTCGAGGCATAAATGCGAAAAAAAATAAAACAAAGAGAATGTACAATTTGTTCCAAGCAAATTGAATTATTCAACAAAAAAAAACAGTCTTTCTGGTATTTCAATTCCCTGCCAAGTTTATGTTAAATTTGTAATACCTAAGGGAATATAATACCCAATGAACTCTCGCTAAGACATAGAGCTGTCAACAAGACGTCCTAAAATAGCATGCTATGCAAGCCTGAATAATGAAAACCTGCTGTAATGTAGCCTCACACTAGCAGTGCATTACAAATTAAAAACAAAACAACACAAAATATTGTTACACACCGCAACTTTAATGATTAAATTTTCCAACAAATTTCACTAGATTAAAGGTTTTAAAGATTTGTCTAACTTACTGTACTAATTGAAAAAAATAACATTTGAACACTTAAAAGGACCACTAGTGCTATTTTTCCAGGTATAGCTTTTTCTCCAAATCTCTTTTTTTGTGGTCTTCAGGGAAACCCACACACTTTCACAACTCTTTCATATGGAAGGTATTAATAAGTACTTTCAATTTGAGTTTATAAAAACTAATAAAATATAATTCTATCTTCGCCTTTACTTGCTTTTTACCAACTTACAGCTAGAGAACCATTTTAAAACTACCAGCGTTTTGTCAATTGATATACCAAGTTGAATGATTTTCCCAAATTAAGGTGACTGTTGTATACAATGTTGTCATCCATTTTTCAATTGTTCAGCATATTTTAGTGTTCCACAAGTTTCAACTCACTTCTATTTGAATGACACATACAGATGTAATCATTTTTATTTGAAAAAAAAATATCTTTTTCAAAATATCAGAGACCGAAGACTTATCGATCGAAAGTTAGGGGATCCCTCAAAACAGCGCTCTTACTCCATAGTGACACCTTGTGTCCCATCTCTAATTAATTAATAACTCGCTAATTATACGACATAATTCGCCCAAAATCAATAGGCTTCTGGTCCGAGATAAGATGAATGCACATGCAAAATCTGGAGCAGATTCAATCTCGCTTTCGTGAGATATCGCGTGCATCTAACAGACATACAGACAGACAGACAAATACCTATCAACATACTTACCGATTAAAATCGATAAGTAATAAAGCCGATAAGTAATAACTACCATTTATAATAGTAACTCGCCTATAAAAGACAAATGAACTGTATTCCATTATGTCGAATATTCCTGGTACAACCCTGGACGTAAGAAATCATGGCGCTGGGCGATTTAATAAAAACACCTAATGTCATCCCAAAAACTTGCAATAAACTTGGCTCGGCTTGTGAAGTTGGGTGGCCCGGTTTGTATTACGCATGGCCCAAAGAACTAGTCCTATACGAACCACGAATATAAAATATATCTTTCCGACTGGCTACAAAGGGCCACTCTGTGAATTTTTCCCTGAAAATTCTCAGCACGACTACCGCAATTATACAGTCCTGTCTCTATCTGATTTAAAATTACTAGTATTCATACCTCAAGCCGCCCATATGTTACCATTTACGTCATTTCCCTCTACCACAGTGAAATTTTACGCGTTTTGACTAAAAAAAAATTTGTGAGTCGCTTAGGCGACTGTGCTGGAAAAACCAGTTTGCGTAATCATTTTACATTTTGTCTGCATGGGAATTTTGTGTCGCACAAAAGTAACACGAATAAAACGGTACCGTGTTTCTTAGAAAATAAAACAGGGTCTTATTAGAGAACCGTTTTAAAACTACCTGCGTTTTTTCAATTAATATACCAAGTTGAATGATCCTCTCAAACTAAGGTGACTGCTGTATATAATGTTGTCATTCATTTTGCAATTGTTCAGCTCATTTTAGTTGTATGTCATCAGGACGTCACGGTTGACGAAACATGTCTTATCCACAAGGTTCAAGTCACTTCTGTTTGAATGACCCATACAGATGTAATCGTTTTTATTTGAAAAAGATATATTTTCTTGAATTACATCCTATTCCAGATTTGAACAATGCCAACACGCATACACGGCCTTCTATTTTAGAACGTCTTGGTTGCAGTAAATTCCCGGACAATCGTGACCCAGCACGGGAACACGGGACGCCAGACGTCGATTCCGGGACTGTCCCGGCCATTCCGGTACGGTTGGTAGCCCTGTTGGGTTCATCAAAGATCATTGGGGGGCCGCAAAATATGCTTTACAGTATGGTCCTAATGACCAATCGTACGAACCTTTGAACCAGAGCGCAGTTTCACCTTGAAAACCAGCATACGTTTGCACATATGTACGTTTCATTTCACGAAGCTATTGACCTGTATTGTACTTACTTATCAACCAGCGTGTAGTTTTACTTGATACAGTATCTACTAACTTTCAGACACATGATCATTTATTGGTATCTTTCTTATTTATGTTTTGATAAATATGTTGCGGAAGCAAATGCTGCATTCCAACATTCATAAAACTTTAATATTTTCATTGCAAATTCTCAATACATAAAGATTCATATTGTCACGCAGATAACGTTTAATTGGAATCGAAGTGATGCGATTATAAGTTGAAATAAATATCAAGAATTTCACTGTGATATCATGTGAAAATTTGCTTTCTGTTTGTTCAAACTGCTAATAAAATTTCAAGTTTTATAATCCAGATGTTTTGGAAACCCATATAACCAGAGATTTCATCGATTTGGAACCCAAAATAAGGACGACTGGAAAAATTTCTGTATTGTGAGCAGAAATAGCAGGCTTTCCTATGGGCTCCAGGCTAATGTCACAATTACAGACGTCACAATGTGCGGAGCACTCATCTTTCAAGCTTTGTTTAACGCAATAATATTATAGACACGATCGAATAATGCAAACAGAAGAAGAGACAACAAATCTCGAAGCCAGTTATTTTACGGTGGCAATCTCAAAGATAACTTGAATCTAGATAACTTGAATATCATTCTGAAGTTGAACCACATGCTTCTCATGGAATCACATTTATTGGATGCAAATAAAAACAGTTGTACATCCAATAATCCATTATTTATGGCATCGTACCGAATACTTATCTTTTAGTTAATAGATAAGATTAAAGAGAATAAACTAACATAAAATACCCAAGTGTATAGAATTCGAAACGTTTTGTAATACTGCCTGTATTGTAATCCAGAAGTATCATTCCAAACATGTAGAAACGCGATCTTGGGTTATGTACGGTAGTTTACACGCTATATTGTATGCGAGTCTGATATTCATTCAAATATGAACAAGGCAATACAAGTAATTCAGGTAGAACAGTGGCAAAACATATATATTTCAATTATCTTCAGGGGCGATCCAGAAGTATTTGCGCTAAGATGGCGGACACCGGAACGTCGCATATTACGAGTTCGGTGACTAGCCAAGTGACTGCCGTATTTGTATTTGTACCTAAAATTTTGGCCTAACCTTAACCTGTTACACATACGACGTACCGGTGTCTGCCATCTTGGTACACATATTTCTTGAGTACCCTTCAGAGACCTGCGGTTCAGAACCCAAGATATATATGAATAATGTTAGATATTCTACCTAACTGATTGACAAATGCACAACCAAGAATAATTTGTCGTTTGAATATGAAATACAAGGGTTAATCAAGTTCAAGATATTGATGTGAACAAATATGGCAAAAGAAAAATAAATGTGGCCAGATAATTGTGGTCACTTCGGGACACCGGTAATTCATAGTGGCCAGCTGACGATAACATTTATTATAAACAGCATTAAACAACCAATTGACCGTGTCTTGTCGTGTGCCCGGTTATTTTTTTATACATTGCTTTTTTGTGTTACCGACATTCGGCGGATTAACATATATATCGATAAAAAGGGTACACATACAGCTCCGTCACCGTTGCATTTGACTGACGCTTTCTCAAGGCCAAGGGAGGTGCGCCCGCAATGTTGAAAACGGCCCTATAAACTTAATAATATGCAATCTAACGACGAGACACCTTCAAGACAAGATATTCAAGCAAACAACTGCACGAATTAAAAAAGTATTAACACATGGTGAAATATTCATATTTGTGTGAATATTTGATATAAATGAATTGTTTGACATTTTTCTTTCCACGTAAGTTAGTCATTTAACATTTTAACGTATTTCAAATCATACGGCATTGTGAAAATGCAATCAGATAAAACACATTCTCAATTAGGTACAGACCGTGTGGATAAATCTTCAGTTATATTCCTTTTTGCCAAATTGTTAAAATACACATACTCGTGAAGTACAAATATAATATTTTCTTTTGACGAGCTTACCTGGCTTTTTTCTATATCTGAGGATCTATAAGCTTGTGTTCCCATCGCAAATCAGCTTTTTTATGATATTCATGAAATATAAAATTTTCATTTCCTCAGTTTAAAAATAATGAAATCTAGTATTCGTTCAAAATTTCACAAATATTTGAATATATGTTTCTAAGTTCAGAAATCATAGTTATATGCAGGGATTCCATACCGTCCTTATTTCTAAGGTTTGTCCCTATTTTTAGCTTGCATCCTTATTTTTGGCTTGCGTGTCCTTATTTTGTCTTATTTGAACTTCATAAAGAAAGCTTTGTGTTGTTTGTCTTATTGCCAAAGCTTTATTGTGGCATCATAAAAGCAACACAATCTGATTTGAAACAAAAAGAGCAAGGCACAGATAGACATGAAGCATTGTTACTGTGACTATCCTTAGGTTTTGTCGGCGTGGTGTTTTTTTAGCCCAAATTTAAAAATGAGCAAACGTAAGAACGTTTTTCGTGAGAACGGGAAAGAATTCAAAGTTAACCCTTTCCGTGCGATTTTTATTTTTTATTAAATAATCGTATTTGCTACGCCGATTTTATGCATTTGTACCCCCACAACTAATTGATCGACTAACGAAAAACTAATGATCCTCTGCTGCCCACTGACGGCTCGTTGGAAAGCTTATTTAACCCTTTCCGTGCGGTGGGCACGTATACGTACCAACAACAAAAGTCGCTAGATTGCGGCGGGTACGTTGATGTACTCCACTGTATTATTCAGCAATCGGTCGCAAACTGTTGGTCTAGTTTTTCCGGGTTTTAGTTTATTGATAAGAAGTCTTCTTCGAGATTAACATAAGCGACGGTAAATCTCGCTTTCGTTTACGACGGGAATATTATTTGCGGCAGAACGAGGGAGTGTTTTCGAAATTTATGCAAATTTCGGTGTTTTTTGGGTGGTAATAGAAGACATATTATCCCCTCCATCTACCAAAGTATTTTGAGTTAGATCACGAAATTGCTACAGCTACAGCAATATATATTATGCTATTGTTTGCCAACCACGAAGCGGTAACAGTAAAGGATTTAGCAAATATTTCTAAAAATTAAAAATTAATAAAAAAAAACTTTTTTTTTAATCGCCAATTGCAAGCTCTTTAAATAAAATATACGCTGTAAATTCTGATAAAATTGTTTTAAAGGCGTTTCTACATGTTCCAATTATTACATTCGTTCGGTCATCTTAGAAACGTTTTCTTTTTAGATACTTGTATTGGTGTTTCGAAATTTACAAAAAATGAAAAAAAACTTCCGGCGCACATTATACTTTCAAAAATCGAAGAATTATTATGGCCACTGTAAGAACATAAGCGAAAACACTATACCGCAAATATAGCACTCGATTTCGACGTATTTGTCAGCAAAAAGTGTGTGCAGAATCTCGTATTTTCGTCAGAAATCAACAAGTGCGTTGTGCAATCCAAGAGTTGGGTAGTGACGTGTCGTCTACAGGTCACGAATAGTAAATAGTATTAGATACGATATTCGAAAAAAAATTCAGCATATCCCAGTATCACTATCCAGTAATTGATTATTGATTCGATCGTTCTTATGCAAACAAACTTGCTTTCTATTTCTTATGCAAATTCAACCTTAAATCATAACTTGGCTGGTATTTAAGGCTAGACACAGGTCCGTTCCGAGAATACATTTCTTCTTATGTGAGGGGTCCGGAAGGTTGACAACTGACGAATATCTAGAGCAATTATCCAATACATTTTTCGCATTAGAATAAATGAACGTGAACAACACCCGACAATGGGTATATATATATATATATATATATTCAACAATATAAAGTGCTACCCAGAGTCATTTTTTCTATCCAAAAAAAGGATGTAGTCTAATAATATTCTGATTACAATTAAGTGATAAACAAGTAATAATGGCCAAGAAAATTAAGCCGGTAATTGAGCCGGAAATGTTGTATTTGTAATTGGATTTAGAAATTAAAGTCACATTGATTTGAATCGAATTGCTATCGAAATGAAGAAATTTTGGTAAATTGACGAGAAGGATCTTACTAAACTAGCTTGTTGGAATATTTCCCGCTTCCCTTCATTGGTAGGTAAGTCTAGTTTTGTTTGTTGCGTGTGGAATATAAACAATTAACAATTCAGTCAATGTATTTCCATGTGAGTGGAATAGCAATAAAATTATTTTACAGAGGAATCTTAACCTGATCAAGATCTATCGGAGGAGACAATAATGAAAGATTATAAGAATTTGATTTTATGTGTTAAACAGGTTTGTTACATCCGTTCCATTTAGATCAGGATTGCTAATGCAAATATATATATCGTATATATATTTAATAAATCGACTTGTCCGTTGGTACTCAAACTTTTTTGTTTCATCGCAACATTACATTACTTTATACATCATCATCGCACTCGCAATGCAATAAAACGAAAAGTTACAAACAAAAAATTTGAGAAGAAATCAAGTTCACAGTCCATGCTGTGTTTTAATGAGGTATATAAGATTCGACGACTCTTTTACTATTTGGAGATGTTTTCGTCGGGTACAATCTCAAACCCCTACCACCAATTAGATGTCAGAAATGAAAAAATAAACATTTCTACGACATCGAAAATGTCAGATGACCTGCACCAAGCACCTATATATTTTATAAAATATATTTTGGATTTTTCGTCATTTTGCAAGTCGATTAACAGCCTTGATGTCCCGCATTTAGATCTAGAAAATCGTTAAAATACCCAGCGTTGGACAGCAAGGGTAAAGAAATATGCGAAGCGAATATGCACTGCTTCCCTAGGTTATGTAACTGTGAATAGACTCTAGCTCGTGCTAAATTGTTTGCTTCCAATTAGGCTAGTTTTTACTAGAAAGCTCATGGTCGTTCTTTTACACCTATATAATAAAAGCACACAGTTTGCGTACAAACAAGTTTCAGTCTATGATACATTGTCTATGGCTGAACTATTCTGACTTCCCACATACGAGACTAACTTTTGACTGGAAAACTTGGCGCTTATGATAAAAAGGATTTCGACAACTTGTTAAACAACCTTATCAATTTCCCCGCGCAGAAATAGGTCTAAAACCCCCGAATATGAACCAAAAATATGTCCCACGCCATTAGCAACCGAAGTTCATGCACTAAAAACAATGTTGTTGTTCTGTAGTTTTTCTGCATCAAATGCTCTAATACATTTATGTAATATTTTGCATGGTTTTTGGTGGTCTTTATATAAAAAGAGACTTGCTTGTTTTCACCATCCTGTGATTTACAAAGCTTCCTTGAAATAAAGCAGTTCTGCAACTCCAACTTTATACAAATATCGGTGCTCCTGAAGTATGCGAACCAAGATGGCGGACATCGGAACGTAACATGGGTAACAGGTAGGCTTGCAAGTAATTGACAAAAATCAATTCCGTAATTACGGCCAAATCGATTACGTAATGACCCCGTAATTGCAATATTTTTTTCACACTTTTAAACCTATCATAACAACCAATTTAATCCACTTCTATTCCGAATGGGACATCGACAGTTGGGACAGTTTGGTTTTCATATTTCCGCCAGTACTACACGCCGGCGACAGATGCTAAAGACAAATATCAAGGAGTGAATTCAAAATTAATTTTATTCTGATTTTTATCTTTTGTGTTAGCTTTGATTTTCCTTTATCAACTTTATCACCCAATTTTATGCGATCAATTTTATCATTACCAACACTGGTAAGTGGTAATATATTTATGAAACGATAGTTGACTTTTTTAAAATCGTATTAACGTATTAATACGAGTTTCGTATTAAATAAAAATTCCGGGTTTCTAATTTATAAATCAACGACGAGCGTATTCTCTCGTTTGATTATACTTGCGCTTGCCTCGCAACGAAGACTTGTTATTGTACCGTTTTTTTACATTATCCGACTTTACTACCTAGTTAGCATTTTATAATAATCATTGATGCCGACTTATTGACGATATTCCGATTACCATGCTTCATTTTATATTAAATCATTTCGCGGCCTAAATGTTATAACATTATTTGCGATAAATTTAGATCAAATATTAATTATTTGCGCATAATTTAAATACCGTACTTATATGACATGCCATATGACATATGACAGTTATATCGCAAAACAATGCATTTGGTGACATTTATTTTGCACTCTCGAAAATATTAATTTACTTTTCTAACTCAAGTCGACAATCCTATCAGCTAAGATTGACACAAGTTTGGTCGAGTGCCGGTGGTATTTGAGTCGACGATAAATCAAAAGAAGTTGCCGCATTTGGTAAAGACTTAAAGATATTGTAAAGACATATTTGGCCGAAATAGTGCGAGGCATTGTGAAAACAAGGCCAAGTCCGGACAGATATATAACGATAAAAGCGGTAACAGAACAGCAAGATTTTGTAATAGAAAATGGATCTCGCGCAGAATGAACATGGGAAATCCCGACTTTTTGTTGTTTCTCTGCCGTCTGAATCGCTTTACCGATGCCGAAAAGACTAAGTTGCGTTGGTTCATTACGCAATTTCTCTTCCGTCGTCAGATTCAGATTCAGATTTTATTTTCGTCATGCAAAACCAATATACGATATGAAAAAATAAAAAAAAGACATATAACAAATTACGAAGACGGATATCGGCTTGTTGCAATAGACGAGGGATCGCGAAAGACTCAAAGAGTCATCCATCGTCATATTGCTGTTTGATAAGCGCGACATTAATTATCACGGCATTTACAGATAGACCATGTTTGGCAAGTTGTCTCTTATATTCTTTAGTCATTTCACCCGAAGAAGTTGAAACCAGGTGTGTTGGCGTCCATCGGTCTCAACACAATTCTATCCCATATCTACGCTTAATATGTATATTTGTCCAATGACATTAAACAACATGATAGGCAACTCTGACGTCACTCCATAAGACTACAGGCGAAACATTATATTTCATGATACGCTCCAATGCACATATTTCTCGTCGCCTTTCGCGTCCGTTTTCCGCTCGCTTTTGCTACTCGGCGTCTTTTTTACGTGTAGTACCTGCCTTTTTGCGCCTGTAACGAAACAAAATAATCTCTATATCTAAGAAGTTTTGCTTACTTGGAAAGCTGGAATAACAGGCAAGCTGTAAAGAGCAATTCTGGACATCATAGACGTTTTTTTTTATCAGAGAAGATTAGAAACGCGATAGCGGAAAGATTTGTGTGGAATATTTTGCAGATAATGACAAAGTTCAAAGTTAGTAATTTTAATGTTTGCGCTTAATCATTGAAATTTCATTTAAAGAGGGTGTCATACAAAACTGTGCTGCGATACAATTCCATAACACAAAGTTTGCACCTATCGAACTTGCTTTTGTAGGTGAATTTATTAGACGTATTACATATTCAGTTAATCGTAGGTAACATTGCTGGTACATAATGCATCGTAGATAGGTTTGTTTAAATTTAGGAATTTAGCTCATAGCCCACTAATTAATATTATCTTCTATGCAGGAGGTTGCAGGGCTGAATTCAACTTGCAGCCTTACCGATCACCTGACGATGCTCATTTAGTTTGGCTCGAGCAAGTCTTCTTGAACTGCTTGTGTGGATGGAAACTACCTATATTTTTTGCCTTCCTCCGATTTTAGACAAATTTATTCTGAGGGATTTCGCATATAATTCTCACTGATTGTTGGCTGTTTATAATTCCTATTGATTGTGAATTCTGATTATAACAATGAGTTGAAAATTTTTTTACCTAATTTACTGGCACCTTTTTCTTGTCAATACTCCAAGCTGAGTTAATAAACATGACAATACATTTATGTCATCTGGAAGCAAAATATGCACACTAATTAATAGTTTGGCACATTGAGATAATACATCATGAAAGAAAATACAAGTTAAAGATATGTATGACCATCACATGGTAATTAAAAAAATTAATAGGGGCTGTGGAGTATGAAAAGTTCAAGACAAAGAAAAGAACAAATGTTCATAGCTCATGAACTCTCAATTTTGCCCCCATTGCTTTGTGAAGGCCAATATATTTTGAGTGGCTGAATTTGTTTATCTTTATGATAGCAACGATTTTGTATTTAATATAGCGAGATTATTTCAATTTAATTGAAGTGATATAATTTCCCAAAGCACTGCTTGAATCGTCTAGAATAGATCAGTGGTGTCAAACTCATGGGTTTTCGAGAGGCGCATTGCATTTTGAAAATTGTAAAAAGAGCCGCAAACAGTTTTTGATAATGTATACTTAAAAGATATTTTTAAGATAGTTTTAGTTTGTGACATATATTGTGATGCAACTAAACAGTTGGATTAAGTTTTATTATTTTCTTCAATTTCAAATGCAATTACATATTAATATTTGCATTCCACTATTATTGCAACATTTGCAAGTTACAGTATTTATTATAAAAAATCGTAAAATTCTATGTACAACCATCAAAATCATTTTTGAACAAGCTTTGATTAAGGAAAGAATAATACATACACTAAAAATAACTTAATCTAAATATATGAACCTAAAATTAACAAAAATACTACAGTATAAACTCAATGTTTTAATAATTACATTTGTCCTGGCGTTTGGCATCTTTTTTGTGTCACCAGCATACTAAGGCCAGTCTGAAATGATTTTATAGTACCAACTCTAACTAACGAGGCCACATGATCATGGGTTTATTTGGATCTTTACGAATGTTTAATTAATTCCAGTAATGCAAAAAAGTTACTTTTATCATTTCATGTATAGATCAGTAAAAAAACAAATGACAGATTTTTTCGACAAGACATTTCGCACTACATTGCGTGGCATAGGATTGCTTGAATTATTATTGATATTGATTTTTAGTAACTAAGTCGTTGTATAATTATATTAATATACAAACACATGGAAATTTTCTGTTCGAAGTTGGTCTTCGAATTTGTCATATTGACTGCTGAGCTTATTGTGTTTTTTGATTGTATTGATGGAAATATGACAAATTAAACAATGTGCTTCAGAATTTTGTGAAGAGCAGAAATGTTACAACTCCAATTTTCTTCGAAAATGCCACCTTCTTCATGTACTTTGCGTTTAATTTAATTACTCAAGTGTTTTATTCAAGTATTCTTTTGCTAGCTTGATGTGTATTCTTAATTGGGCCAAAATGTGGACAAAAAAATTAATATTCCAAAACTACTTTCAGTAAATTGTTTTCTGTGCGAATAATCAATTTCACTTTAGAAGGTTTGAAAAATCTATTACATTTAGATAATAAAAAAAAACTTCCAATATACTATTACAATTATTGTTAAGCGTTCGAGGGCCGCACTGGAAGTTCTCTGGGGCCGCGAGTTTGAGATCCCTGGTCTAGATTGAAGTTGTTCAAAAAATATATGATAGTATTTTATCATGAATGATGATTATACCCCTTCCGGAATTTCTTCTATAGTACTACCAAAAGTTGATGAACCAAATATAACAAAGGGTGCAGTGAGGTACCCGTAATCCTCATTTCCAAAGCTGTTTTAAGTATGTCTGGCGTGTTTTGTGCCTTTTTACAAATAAGACCGCTTATGCAATCTTACGCTTTGGAATTTTTAGTTATTTTCCTCAAGCCCTGCAGGATGTGGGGGCCATACACAACTCTACCGGAGGGTCAAATGTCTTTGCATGCCTCCATAGGTTGTTTTTCTATTGCAAACATTATATTTCTTGGAATCACACTGTCACTGATATGTCGCCAGACTTCTGATATCTCCCCGTCCGCTATAGTTGTCCTGTGAATAAATAATAGGAAATTGAGATTAGACGAATAGTTGAAAGTTTTGCTTTATGTCGGCTTAATTTCTTGATTGATATACTTACTATTTCTGCTATTGCCTCTTGTACTGCAAGAGTCTCACAATGCTTAGACAGGTTTGTCCACAACTTTCACATCTGAAGAAAGAGAGGAGATTTATTAATTTTCGTTAAGAATAAATAAAGCAGTCTATATGATTTAGAATGGAAAAGCTAATAAATCCAATATCTCATGTTTTATGTAAAAAATATTTTACTGAATTTGGTATATAAACCAACTAATGAAAGGGTTTAGTCAGAAAATTACAAGCATTCGTGGCTCCAAATACTTGAGAAATCAGACTGTACAATATAGACCGGTATGAGTGAAATGTTAGGTGACATGTTAACACTTTGATTCAATACGCAAATAAAAGTGAATGCGCAATAGTATGTTACAATGAGCAGCAATCAACAATGAGTATATATCCTCACTGATTAAAAAAATCTAACTGGAGGTGCATGAACTATTTGAAACCATAAGGGGTAAGTAAATATGTAATTTCGGCAAATGGGCAACTACGTACCGTACTGAATTAATAACTTCGTAGTATTTGACAAAGGCTGGCTTTCCCACATGTACTTAACAGTGCGATGCCCGGGTGTGATATACAACAATAGTATTCACCTTACCTTTTACCGATTTCTTTTTACCCCAACTTTCAAAAATATCATTAAAATCGACAACAACTGTCAAAGCAGGCACGAACACCATTCGTGCTACGCCTTGAAAGCAGCACACATCCGCTCGTTTTCGTCTCGTCAAGTATGTGCATTGGAGCGTGCTATCGAATACGATCTTCGGACAAAAATGCCGGAGTTGCGCATCATGTTGTTTAATGTCATTGATTTGTCATGCTAGATAAGTTGATAATAGGTTAGTAAATGGCAACGCGTTATGCCTTCTCCATCTGCGTAACAAGAGAGATAAAAACGACTGCGAATACCGGAACTCTAATTTCTTCTACCGATTAAACTTTAATTTTTTACAATCGACGGAATTGACTGCTCTAAAGAGAGCTCGTTTCAACCAATAATTACGAATTTACGTAATTCGTAACTTCGCTTCCGTAACTCGAAATAATTCCGTAATTCCGTAAATTACGTGCAAGCCTAGTAACAGGTTAGGGTTAGGCGATAATTTTTTTCCAATTTTCTTTATTTTAGTCCTATTATCAGTTCGAAGACTAGCCAAGAGTCTCCCGTAGTATTTATACCTAAAATTATGGCCTAATCCTAACCTAGTACACATATTACATTCCGATGTCTGCCATCTTGGTTCGCATACTTCAGGAGCCCCAAAATATCAATTTTAAATAGGAGAAATTTTGGCTTTAGCAAGCCTTCTTTAATTGTTTATTGAGAATGCAATAAAATTATAAGTTCAAATTACTCCAAACTCAAAAGGGTTGGAAATAAATAATCCTTTTTAATGAGACCTATATAGAAATGGATGACGTGAGTCATCAACGCTTTGACTTGCAGCATTTTATTTTCGGAACTCTAACGTTGTCAGTACCTATTTCGCAGTTTTTCTCCTTTTAAACCGCACAACCTTTACCAGCAAGTAAAAAAACTTTTCCTGACGCCGAAGCTCTCATTGCACAACAATGGTTATTTTAAAACATTGGTATTACTAATCATAATGATCATAGCTGTTCTGAATTTTTCAGAAAATTTGAATTGAAAAATCATTGCAATTACGAGCCGTTTTGAGTTGTCAACGAATCAAGGGGCTTGGTCGGATGACCATGCGCAGTTATTGTTCTCTCGTTTCAATTTATGAGCATGAGAATAACCGATCAAAGTCACATTGTTTAGGTTATAGAATGTTGCTTCTCGGCAACGTATATGATTGACCAAATGATTGGAACATAAATGTGTCGAAATAAGAATAGTTTACAGCAAAAGTTTAAGTAATCACCAATTGGTACGATTATCTTAAAAATTCCAACCATGCAAATAGAGAATGAGTCACAAGTTCCGGCTCCATCGTTGGAAACCTAGATATTTATTTTATTTTTACTAAACAATGCGAACACATACGAAAATTCAGAAATGGAATAAAAACTGCATCACAGCATTATTCCCTCAACCAGAGTAAAATTTTACGCGTTTTGACTGAAACAAATTTTTCATGCGTCACCCATTGCGACTGTTCTGGAAAAACCAGTTTGCGTAATCATTTTACATTTTGTCGGGAATTTTATGTCGTGCATAAATAAAGCGACTGAAATAGTACAATCGACTTTCCTTGACTCCATGAAATTGTATTCAGCAACGGCCGTTTAAACACACCTTCCAAAAATTGAAATCGAAATATTATAAAGATTTTAAACCACATTCTCGGTTTGGTCGGTGTTTCGAGTAACTCTCAAGAAATAAATAACTACCATTTATAATAGTAACTCGCCTATAAAAGACAAATGAACTGTATTCCATCATGTCGAATAACCCTGGTACAACCCTGGACGGTAAGAAATCATAGCGCTGGGCGATTTAATAAAAACACCTAATGTCATCCCAAAAACTTGCAATGAACTCGGCTCGTGAAGTTGGGTGGCCCGGCTTGTATTACGCATGACCCAAAGAACTAATCCTAACGAACCACGATTATAAAATATATCTTTCCGACCGGCTACAAAGATCCACCCTGTAAATTTTTCCCTGAAACTTCTCAGCACGACTACCGCAACTATACATTCCTGTCTCTATCTGATTTAAAATTACTAGTATTCATACCTCAAGCCGCCCATACGTTACCATTTACGTCATTTCCCTCTCCCACAGTGAAATTTTACGCGTTTTGACTGAAAAAAAAATTTGGGAGTCGCTTAGGCGACTGTGCTGGAAAAACCAGTTTGCGTAATCATTTTACATTTTGTCTGCATGGGAATTTTGTGTCGCACATAAATAACACGAATAAAATGGTACCGTGTTTCTTAGACAATAAAACAGGGTCTTGTTTTAATAACGCTAGGGCCTATTTTAAGATCTGTCTTTTATTTTCATTCATTGAAAACAAAAACACAAAGTAGAGAATCAGAAGATTTTCAAATATACAAAATATGAGAATTGATATCCATTTACTTGTGTCTGGCCAGAGAACCGTTTTAAAACCACCAGCGTTTTTTCAATTAATATACCAAGTTGAATGATCCTCTCAAATTAAGGTGACTGCTGTATATAATGTTGTCATCCATTTTGCAATTGTTCAGCTTTTTTTTAGTGGTATGTCATCAGGACGTCACGGTTGACGAAACATGTCTTATCCACAAGTTTCAAGTCACTTCTGTTTGAATGACCCATACAGATGTAATAGCTTTTATTTAAAAAATATATTCTCTTGATTACATCCTATTCCAGATTTGAACAATGCCAACACGCTTACACGGCCTTCTATTTTAGAACGCCTTGGTTGCAGTAAATTCCGGGACAATCGTGACCAATGTTCCCTCTAATTTTTTGTAGTATGTGTGCGCAGAAATTTTGGTGTGTGCGCACTTTTTTGGAAATGACTAATATTTGTGCAAAAACCAATGAAGAATTTTTGGCGTTCTAACTGGGTAATGGGTGAGCCAACAACAAACTTTCTTAACCTGCAAACCGAGCACATTTTTACATTACATCGAAATACGTCTGTGCGCAGTAAATCTATGCGTGTGCGCAGCCTCTGAAAGCTGTGTGCGCGCGCACACGCGCACACCTTAGGAGGGAACACTGATCGTGACCCAGCACAGGAACACGGGACGCCAGACGGTTGGTAGCCCTGTTGGGTTCATCAAAGATTATTGGGGGGCCGCAAAATATACTTTACAGTATGGTCCTAATGACCAATCGTACGAACCTTTGAACCAGAGCTCAGTTTCACCTTGAAAACCAGCATATAAACCGTTCATACGTTTATACATATGTACGTTTTATTTCACGAAGCTATTGACCTGTATCGTACTTACGTATGAACCAGCGTGTAGTTTTACTTGATACAGCATCTACTAACTTTCAGACACATGATCATTTATCCAACATTCATGAAACTAATATTTTCATTGCAAATTCTCAATACATAAAGATTCATATTTTCCCACAGATAACGTTTAATTGGAATCGAAGTGATGCGATTATAAGTTGAAATAAATATCAAGAATTTCACTGTGATATCATGTAAAAATTTGCTTTCTGTGTGTTCAAGCTGCTAATAAAATTTTAAGTTTTATAATCCAGATGTTTTGAAAACCCATATAACCATGATTTCTGAACTTAGAAACCTATTTTCGAATATTTGTGAAATTTTGAACGAATACTAGATTTCATTATTTTCAAACTGAGAAAATTTCAATAATTGCAAATCACTGTGTTTACTGACAAATCACGATGATATCTTGCCCTCGATCATGAGTCCAAAATGAAGTTAACTGTGCAGTTTAGCGTGATGATGTTGTACTTGTACATGTAGTCGACAATTTCAATTATCGCTTCAATATTAATCTTATTTCATGAATATTATAAAAAATCTGATTTGCGATGGGAACACAAGCTTATAGATTCTCAGATATAGAAAAAATCTAGGTAAGCTTGTCAAAATATAATATTTTATTTGTATTCCACGACTAACGACGAGTATGTGTATTTTATGTATTTTAACAATTGAGCAAAAAGGAATATAACTGAAGATTTATCCACACAGTCTGTACCTAATTGAGATTGTGTTTCATCTGATTGAATTTTCACAATGCCATATGATTTGAAGTACGTTATAATGTTAGTTTACTAACTTACGTGTAAATCACAATTATCTGGCCACTTTTATTTTTCTTTTGTCATATTTGTTTACATCAATAACTTGATTGACCCTTGTATTCCATATTCACGAGACAAATTATTTGAGGTTGTGCATTTGTCAATCAGTTAGGTAGAATATCTAACATTATTTATATATATCTGGGGTTCTGAACCGCCGGTCTCTGGAGGGTACTCCAGAAGTATGTGCATCGAGATGGCGGACACCGGAACGTCGTATGTGTAACAGGTTGGGGTTAGGTCATAAATTTAGGTACAAATACTACGACAGTCACTGAACTCGTAATAGAACTAAAATAGGGAAAATTGGAATAAAATTATGGCCTAACCCTCACCTGGTACGTTCCGATGTCCGCGATCTTGATGCACATACTTCTGGAGCACCCCTGAAGATAACTGAAATGTGTTTTGTTATTGTTATACCTGAATTGCTTGTATTGTCTTGCTCATATTTGAATAAAAATCATACTTATATACAATATAGCGTGTAAACTACCGTACATACAAGCGGGTGGCGGGGTGAAGAAACTTTATTAAATGGAGCAATAAGGCGTCTCCTTCCCTCCGCTAGCCTGTGCGAGACGCCTGGACAATGCCTAGTATCTAACTAGCCTCGTACAAGACGCGCAAACTGGCATAAAACTCACGGGTGTCACTGTCAGTATAGTCTCTTTGTGCACACAGCAACAAACAGATGTAGTGGTCAATTAGACACTTGACTGCAGGGTTGCCATATTGGCTTTTTTAACGCCAAATTTGCCATTTTTGGCTTTTTTCAAACGCGTTTGGCGTCAGAATTTCCGTTTGGCTTTTTGGCGTTTTTTCGGTTTTTTCCAAGTCTATTCTAGTGTCTATTATTAAAATCATATGAAATACAATATTTAGTGTGTAACAACTGTACAATAGCCTATTACCTGTACTTAGCTACTTAACATTAGGATTTCCTGGAGCATCGATTTCCTTGTTTGTTACATTAAGAAATGAGTGCAGTTTCTGCAGCTGCTCAGACAGATGTTCAAGCAAGGTTGTAAACATTACCTCGTTTTTATAGTTTTGCGTGTTATTTGTTAGTTTACGTTCTGTTTCCAAAAAATAGTTGTATGACTCAATTTTCCTTATGCCTGACATGGTTTATGTGAGCTTTCAGCTTTAGTTTAATTCCGCAATTGCAGTAACGATGTGATTAACTACGCTAAAATTACTGAATCCACCTGTCAGGGGGTTAGATAATTATTTAATAAAATTGACGGTTTTAAATTTTAAAAGTGAAAAGATTTTCAATAGTAAAGTACGATATAGGGAGAATTTTTTAAGATGTAGCACAAGTTTAAGTAGAAACATATTGTAGGTATATTACATACTGACAGACTGAAGCGGCACCCCGTATTGTATATATTGAATGGTCAAATAATGCTGCCCGCTTAATATTTATTTTACTTTCTACAGTTTTATAGGAACTTTACTGTCTATTTGTGTGCCTCACTGAATGAACTGATGGCTCTACATCATCATCAGTACGTTGCCAAGGGCTTAAAATCTGACAAATCATGGGGCTTTTGTACTTAGTAAAATTGTTGGCTTTTTTTGGCGCGGCGGTGTGCCTCAACGGGCTAAGCGTTAGGAATGCGCTCGCCACCGCACCTCTAATTACTCTGCGGGGGTTCGCATCCCATGCAGGGATGGTTATGTGCGAGAGGATTGCTGGACTCCTCGCCGTCGTTGGGTGGTTCACTTAACCACTGGTCGGTTATGGCTTCCTCCACCACCAAGTCCATGCTTCCGAAAACAAACAATATAACTAATCCCATACCCGACTTGGAATGGTAACCGGACGAGAGGCCACTTTTCTCTCCCCCGGGATAAATATGTAATACTATCCTTTCTGGCTTTTTTTATGTCTTGATTTGGCTTTTTTTGATCGCTGGGGTCTGGCAACCCTGCTTGGCTGCGCAGATGATCACGACAGATAGTGACAAAGGGCAGGCAAAAATGCTTCGGATAGTGAAGAACCGTGAGAGTTACAGAGGACGTACGACCCTATAACCCGACAGCTAACAGAAAAATATTTGCTATGCCATGAACAACAAATTAAATGAATACCGTCTCGATCTTCACGCAGGTCAATGAGCATATATGCTCAAACCAGAGTATAGAAGTTCTAACTAAACGCAACTACAAGACACCATAAAGAAACTACTGAGACATAACGTTATCATCGTAGCTGGAGCTGGAGCTGAATGCGCAAATTGGGACACAAGATACAAAGAGAAGTAGCTTTCATGAGAATACAAACAGAAATGGCCAAATGCTACTAGACTTATTGCAGGAACACAACTTAGTAAGTACAAGAGAGCTATGCTCAAATATATGGACACGTAGAGTCACATAATTTTGATGACGTCATAGCGAAAAAAGAAGTAATAGCCTTCTGGAGAAAATTTTTATCTTTAACCACTAAAAATTTCAAAGCAATTGGTCCAGTATTCGAAGAGAAAAGCGACTTTTTAAAAACGTGTCAAGCGGTACTGAGTTAGCAGTCAGGCAGCATCTTACCTGTACACTGTAGGCCATATACGGTAATTGATCACAGAACAGTTGTTCCCTTGCAAATTTTATGTTGTTTACACTTTAGGACAGATAATTGATCACAGAACAATTCTTCCCTTTCAAATTTTATGTTGTTTCCAGTAGACTCTCATCAAAATAAACAAATATAGTAGGCTACAAGTGCTACAACGCTTGCATTACTGCACTGGTAGGACCGTGAAAGAATAAGTTACGGTAATTTCATTGTGGTAAGACACCGGCACCAGTACCAGTATCGTACTTACGTACTGAGCTACCAGTACCGGTTAGCAGTCAGCCAGCATCTTACCTGTACACTGTAGGCCATATACGGTAATTGATCACAGAACAGTTGTTCCCTTGCAAATTTTATGTTATTTACACTTTAGGACAGATAATTGATCACAGAACAATTCTTCCCTTTCAAATTTTATGTTGTTTCCAGTAGACTCTCATCAAAATAAACAAATATAGTAGGCTACAAGTGCTACAACGCTTGCATTACTGCACTGGTAGGACCGTGAAAGAATAAGTTACGGTAATTTCATTGTGGTAAGACACCGGTACCGGCACCAGTACCAGTATCGTACTTACGTACTGAGCTACCAGTACCGGTACCGAACCTGTAGGTCTGATATTCCGTTCCGCATACGATAGGCTATAAAACTTGCATTGCAGCATTAGTAATACCGCGGAAGGAATAAGTCAATTTCACTGCGTTACGGCACCGGTATGGCAACTTACCAGTACCGACCTACAGTAGCTGTAGTACTGAGCAAGACAATCGATCGCGAAACCGCTTGAAATAAGTGTAAAACAGTGTTCCCATGAGTAAAAATAAATACCGCGAAATTTTGTATGAAATATCATATCTCATAGGATTCATATAAAATTTGAGAATAAACAAAAGTAATAGCCTTCTAGCGAAAAAATTAATCTTCGACCACTGAAAATTTCAAAGCAATTGGTCCAGTATTCGAAGAGAAAAGCGACTTTTTAAAAACGTGTCAAAGAACAAGAACAACAACAACATAATATTGAAACGATCGTTATGTCCACTACGTGTCCAATAAGCACCTAGTTTGTCAAGAGGAAGGGCAAACTATGAACGTTTACATACCCAAACAAACAAAGAGCCCAGCTAGATCCTATTCTTATCAACAGAAAATAGCAGAACAATGCACTAGACTGCGAAGCCTACAACACTATGATTTCAGTCGGATCTGATCACAGACCATGCACTGCCAAACTGAGACTATCGCTCAGAGTTAGTAAAGTGTCCAAGACTAAGAGAACACTCTACAATTGGTCAAAACTACGAACTGACATTGGTTTTCGATCAAGATATGGTACAGAGGTCAGGAATAGAATTGCTGTACTCGGGAAAAACTAAGACACCATAGCTGAAACAATATATAATAATATCATACAGACACATCAGGAAGCAGCAGAGATGTATATTCCACTCAAAAACCAAGAATAAAGAAAACAATTATATGGGAAAATAACAAAATCATGGGGAAAAGGGAAGCCCTACGACAACGACAAGCATATACAAATAGTAATGCTACATCAACCAACAACAAGCGAGTCATGGAAAAAGCAATGGCAGATCTCGACAACGCATACACAAGCGAACAAGAAAAGTATATTGGAGAAAAAATAAGTGAGTTGGAAAATACAAACACGGGCAAAGCAAAACTAGCTTGGAACATCATCATTGAAAGTACTGATAGGAAACAAACGAATATAAACAAGATCAAAGCAAATAACCCAAAAGATCGAACCGAGCTGTGTATAGACTCCTGTGTTGGAGACTCCTTCCCTACAGTATTGCAAACACCTAATCTTCATCAACTTATGTTCAGTGCATTTTTTTGCAATGAAATACCTGTACCAAACAATCAAACACTTTTTGCTACGAATCATCATGAAAAATGTCAATTTTATCGAAATTTCTACATTTCAGGCCATTTTGTGTAAAACATCAAAAACATGGGCGAAATTTTAACGTTTTCCATGCAGTTCAATAAAATTCAAGTGTCTTCTGATATGAAAAATACAAAACAATTACTTTTACTGCACTTTTTAAAAAATTGGTGAAATTCAACTTTTACTTGGAATGGCCCATTAATCAGAAATTTTGCGTTTTGACTGAGAAATATACTTTTATTATATATAATCAGTATCACAAATTAAAAAGACTGAGTGATACATTCAGTGATATAAGTGGAGGTAATACTTATGGATTTGGAATAAATGATAATATAGTATAGACCAGACATGGGCAAAGTACGGCACGTGAGCCAAATCCGGACCGTTAGGTAATTTAATCTGGCCCGCCTGATGCCGCGACAACCAAACTTGAATCAAATTTTAATGTTTTAGCTAAAATAGCTCAAGGAATTTGTTGAGATTGCGGTTAAATTTAGTTCTGGCACGAGGCATATTGTTTTTCACATTTGCCTTGTAACACTGTAAATATTGTTCATAAAATGTAACTTTTTACGTCTCACTTACATGGCCCGCCAGACTAGGGGGGCAAATTTTTTGACCCTCGGTTCAAAAACCTTGCCCACCCCTAGTATAGACTGTATATTCAAAGTATTCCACGTAGAATTGATTTTCCAACATATTATAAAATATAGTGCCTCAAATAACAGCATGGACTGAGAGAGAATGGAGAGAGTTTATTTCATTTGTTACAACAAGAAAACATAGTTCAAGCATACATAAATAAAGAATAAACAAATGTTATTGGTATATGACTGGGAAACAACGATACGGCCTTTTGGGGTCATCGGGGTCGATGGAATGGGCGGCGGAATTACGATAAGTTAATTATAATTTAATAATAAAATACTTTATCCTTAAGGTCACTTTTCATTGCAGCCATCAACCTTTAATACTGCAAAATATTTTAAGTCTCAATTTCAGGAATAATATAAGCTTTTTAAAATAATTTTCCAATTATTTAGCATGAAAAATATAGGAATAAAATTAACGACAAGATTTATTTCATTCAAAATAGCAAAAACATAGTTTCCATAAACTATTATATGTCTCCGGAAGAGTTAGTTAAGATTTCAAACACAGCAGAAAATAAAAAGTCAGTTACCACAGTGACTATAGCTAGCACTGTAGACTTTCGTGGCAATGTAACTAACGGATCCCCTATTGACGTCATTTGTAGGTTCACGGTATATTCTGGCACGTTTTTGCTTTTCTCGGTTAGTTCGGATGATACAATCTCATTAACATGATGATCATCTTTGGCAGCATCATCTTGAACATCCAGAAAATTTAGATTTTTCTAAATCGGTCCTGGTGCATTTGAGATATCTTCCGACTGAACTCGCTTTTTTCCTATCTCCGAGAAAGCAGAATTCCACTTGGCACGTTGACGGAGCATTCTCCGACAATGGAAACGTCAGCTACCTTGAGTCGTTTGGCAGAAGGTGAAGCGTTTATTAAGTTTTCATGGAGTTTTATAGACGAAACACTATCTTCACTTGTTATTGTTCCAGGATTTACACTTGACACAGGATTGTGTTGGTTTTCATTTTTATCTGTCACGTCGGTGGTCTGAGGTAGTTGGTACGTTGGTGTGTCTGAGGCAGCTGGTTAACTGCTTTCCGACGATGTGAGAAGTTTATCTGTTTGATGATTTTTCGCTGTTTGTCTAATTTGACGTTCGAATTTTTGATTTCTGACACGTTTGATTAGTGGAAACAAAAATAAACCTTGGTTATAAAGTGCTAGAAACATCTGAATTGGAAACAGCGTATATTTGTAAGACTATTTTCGTCGGTATACTTTCTCTGCCATCAGACACCGTTTTTATTGTCTCAGCAAACGCATATATGCGTTCTGCAATATTATTAAAACAAGATAAATATAAATTCGTTTTCTGAGTCATTTTGGTACAAGTCTGTTCATATTCAGCTGAGAATATGACACATATTGTCCGGTCAATAATATCAGATAGACAGTAAAGTTATTCGAAACGTACAAAACCGCGAATAATTATGTAATGTAATAGCATGTAGCATCAGTTGACTTCATAAAAACAGTCAAAAGCAGAGTTTCTATAGGGCACAATCTAATAGTAGTTTGAATATCGATAGAAAACCACATGACGCACTGAACTGCCTTTTTTATTTGGTAATTCACATGCTAATATTTGATGACTTATTTCATAGGGTGTCACTGCAACAAATTTTGATGTCGTGTCACAAAACATGAAGACGAATACAACTTGGAAAATGTTGAAAGTTGTTATATATATGTCCTTATTGCAACGTATTACTCGAAAGTTAACTTTAACGATGTATGATTGGTAATACACTACCGTTTGCCATAGATTATAAGTTGATCTTTATAGGCAATCTATAGCGTCTGTAAAAATGTAACAATTATTTGATTTGATCCAGATAAATGGGAAGTCTCTTTCAAAGTAGTGTAATTTTGAAATGACAGTTTACCATAGTCCAAGTTGTCTGATGTTCATGGTATTGTTCATTTCAACCGAATGGCCAAACCGAATACCTAACTATTCATACTTTGCTCTGAAAATATATTATTAAATATAGAATATTTTATAAGCTGAAAACAACCTTATTTGAAAATTACAGTATTCAGTATATCTTTGCTTCAATTAAATTTGAATTAGCACAAAAGAAGGGTTGAAATCAAATCACCGGGCGGAAGAAATGATCGAGTGGAATTGGGGAAAATTTGTTTACTTTCCAGGTATCGGTGGAAATCTCTATGTCAAGCCACTGTAAATATGCTTCAGCTAGTTCATGGACAATCGTAACCGGCCTAGTGCGGGTCTCGTGCTTGGAAAAATTTGGTTGTTTGGGATAGTGTTTCCTAACCTATGGGTCGCCTAAAATACTTCTCGGGTCGCTTGCTTTTTCATCAAAAACTCAAAGGTAGTGATCTTTTTTAGTAAATTTTATTGTTCATTTTATATTTTGTATGGAAGTGTTGCTCAATTGCATACGTGGGAAGCGTAAGAACCAGCAGGCAGCATCTATTTTGCCACCCGCTATTTCAAAAACTCGCTGATGCCAAAAAAGTGCAGCTTTATTACCTTGAAGTGATTTTTTGTCGCTTGAAATAGTCAAACGGGATCTTCAGATGATTCTAAAAAACAAGAGTTGAAGCGTACTTTAATTTTGTATGCATATATATCATTCTTCTGAGTCTGATAAGCAAATAGCAGCACTACGATGCTGTTGAACAGATTCTAGACTCGCCATGTTCTATATATATATATATCTAGAATTTCGAGCAAGTTTTGTCAATGCAGGAATTCCTTCAAGCAGTAACTTGGACCTGTATTCAACTTGACTATATTTATCGGTGATTCTAATTAACGCGCTAACATTAATAATATTCCATGAACATCTTAAAATAGCTGATTTCCGGTGGGAATTTTCACAAACATAGATCCTCTATGCCAGGGATTTCCTAACTGTATACCCCCACGGATCTCCTGTGGATGTCAGAGTTCTTCACGAACCTCCGAGTTTTCAATAAAGGATCCGAGCCCAAATTATACAAAAAAACGTATAGGCTACCAGTGTTTCATAAGAGCATAGTGTAATATTGCAATGAATATATATAAAAGATGAGCAAACAAACACTCGGAAATCACGGACACCTCAAAAACACGCATTTCATCGATCATCTATCAGTATCACTGATAGGCTAACAATCACACACGGTAAGATGGATGCTCTTGTTTATTCTCCACAAGGCGTTTGATCTTCGAAGTTGTTATGGAAATGGCCACCCCTTATATCAGAGCCGTCGTCAAAATGTGCCCGCAGCATGATGGCAACGCGGAACAGGAAAGCGATTTTTTTCTCAACAACGAGAAGAAAATGCAAAAAGACAACGTTTGCATATAACGCAGAAACTGAATGCTCTTGACGTTTCCTTGCGGACCCCAGTTTGAAAACCACTGCTCTAATACATTTCTGTAAGATTATGCATGGTTTTCCTGAGCTTTATATAAAAATAGACTTGCTTGTTTC
Source organism: Styela clava (assembly GCF_964204865.1). Classification (NCBI taxonomy): domain Eukaryota; kingdom Metazoa; phylum Chordata; class Ascidiacea; order Stolidobranchia; family Styelidae; genus Styela; species Styela clava. The sequence goes on along the minus strand of NC_135258.1, from coordinate 22,083,532 downwards.
CACCATCCCGGGATTTACTAAGTTTACATGGATTAAATCAGTTCTGCAGCTCTGTCTGTCCGACTTAGTAATTTAAAACCTGGGAAATTTTAAAAATACCTCGACACGAGTTCTATATGATAAACAATTTTAGATCGGAAAAACTTTTGCTTTGGTTAGCCCTCTTTAATTGTTCATTGAGAACGCTTTTATATTTATAAGTCTGAATCCCAAGATTGTTAAATAATGAAAATATTGAACGTTCGTACACTGCACACATTGATTCGAAATATTCACCCAACTTAAGCAGTGTGAATTATTTGGAGATGATACAAAACCCGTGTTATCGCGTCCTAAAATGTATGCACCAAGTCTGGTTAGTAGGCCTACGTTCCTTGCGTTGTTGGACCGTTTGCGAAAACGACTGCTGATTGCATTGAAACTAAATTCGATATATATATATATAGCTTAAGCAAAATACATGATCTTCTTTTTATTCTTCGGCGCCAACGACTGCTGATTGCATTGAAACTAAATTCGATATATATATATATAGCTTAAGAAAAATACATGATCTTCTTTTTATTCTTCGGCGCCGGTATGTCACGCTTTTAAGATTACAATGAATTCAAACGGCGGAAATGAATAATTCCGTTTAATGGTACGTATTTAGAAATATATGACGCTAGCCATCAACTTTGACTTGCAGCATTTTATTTTTCGGAACTCCAAGTTGTTAGTACCGATTTGGCAGTCCACTTGTGTCGTGTCCTACTTGTTTAGAATTTGTCTGTTAGATACACGCGATATCTCACGAAAGCGAGGTTGAATCTGCTCCAAATTTTGCATGTGCATTCATCATAGTTCGGAACAGAAGCCTATTGATTTTCGATGAATTATGTCCTATAGCGAGTTATTAATTAATCAATGATGGGACACACGGCGTCACTATGGAGTGAGATAGCTGTTTTGGGAGATCCCCTAACCTCCGATCGATAAGTCTTCTGTCTCCGACCGATATTCTCGTTTTATTACTTGTAGCGTGAGCAGACCAGGTGCTATTGTCGAAGAAAAACCAAGTCCGTCTAAGTTGGGACTCCGAACCCAGATAAAAAAAAAAACTGGATCGCGCGGCGCTAAGTCAGCTGTCAGTCAATGGTTTAGTTTAAGCTAAAATTGTTCCGCAGGCCGCACAAAATGTGTCCGGGGGCCGCATGCGGCCGACAGTTTGGACCACCCTGGTTTAGGTAATACAATGTTGTTGTTTCTGGGCAAGGTAATGATCAACCAAATGATTGGAACTAAATGTGTCAAACGCCACTATTCTTATGAAATTCGCCTCCTGATAATATGACTTACGATTCTCTTTGATCAAGCTCTTAGATTTTACTGTATTTTTACACACCACCACCTTAAAAATTGAGAAAACACCATTGCTGAAAGCAATTTGACGAAAAAATCGTGCAATATTGTGTAAGATTCATATCAAATGTTGTACAACTAGGTTTTGAGAAGCAATCCTAAGAAAATAAAACAAATATGACGACTGGTATTTATGGGAGAAATTTACACAAATTTCAGAATCACCACCAGCAATTAAACTCAAATTAGCTGGAATATCATTGTTTTGACTAGTTATCAATTTTTTTTTGTTGGGAACGAGACCTAAGTTAAACTGATCCTAGTTTGGTCAAAACTAATCCTAGCTGGTTAAAAATGGCAAATTCACAAATGCTTCAAGAATGTAATCCATTATATGGAATATTGCGCTAACCTAATGAGAAATTCATATTCTCAAACAATTATAGACAAGTTCCGTTCATAGTACATGAAACAAGCAGCTCAGAGAATGCAAAACTCAAACAAGTTTGTTACAAAATCTGAAACACCTTTCTCAATTCAATAACATCTCATGGCTTCACTACAATCAAAATCAATTCAGACTTCTTTTCATGATCAACTGTGCTGAACATATTTTGCTTCATAGCATCATTTACTAATGACCACAAACAGTGCTTTTTAACACCCAGCCTGAATCTTCCCTGACTTTCTTCTCCATCTTTTTTCACCTGGATCAAATCCTCTTTCATCAGCACCAATGACCGCCCAATTTGGGGTCGCGCTCATATAATCTGGAGCAGAAAAGGTGGCACCTGTCGTCTTGTATTCCTGGTACAGCTCATGGAATCGACTGTAATCTATCCAAGTATGCCACTTTCCTTCAACTTTGAACTTCGTATTTGCAATTAGAACACAATTTGAGTGTTCATGTTCACAGGCAAGTTCGTATTCAGGCAGCATATCAGCTAACAAGGAGACAAAATGTAATACTTCTTCATGCCATGGCACATTCTTCATAGTAAGCCCACCAGCAGTAGATGTATCACCACAATAAGTAACTCCCTTCACTTCTATGAAGTCTGGTTTACCATATTGAACCAACTCCGCATAATTCTGTATCTCTTCGTTGTTCCATGCTTTTACAATTGTCAATCTATACACAGTTCTTTGTCCTTTTTCTCCCAATGCCTTCAAGCTATCAATGAATCTTGGCCAGTAATCTTTGAATAACGGTCGATCTATCTTTTTCAGGCTATCAGGAGTGGCTGCGTCAACACTGACGTAAAGCTGTGTGACGGGCTTCAAAGTTTTTATTTCATCAGGGAATTGTGCATTTGTAACCAGAAATGATGAAATTCCTTTCTCATGTAACATTTCAATGAATGTATTAATCTGTGGATACATGATAGGTTCCCCAACCAATGAAAGAGCACAATGTTTTATCGAGAAACCTTCAACAAAACGCTCTGGGCGAACACCTGGCACACCCTTGAACTGTTTTATCATGCTGTAGTGATTTTCAATTGCACCTTTAACAATCATATCTGGTTCATCCATTTTCCATTTCCATTCTGTGCCCACAGGATTTGTGTGATGCCGCCAGCAAAAGACACATTTATTTGCACATGCTAAACTCGGAGTTGTTTCCATGCATCTATGACTCTCGATTCCATAAAATGTATGTTTGTAGCAACCTCCTCGTCCACGAAGCATAGATTTGGTCCAGCGACAAAGTTTGACACCAGAATGTGATCCCACTATTTTATATCCTTGCTTTGTCAGAGCTTGACGTAATGCTGGAGTCACCATTTCCTTAACAGGTCGTTTTTTCTTCCTCAAAGTCACACCATTCTGTGAATGATTTACTTGTGGCATTCGGTCACCTATGTCTTCAACATCCAAGACTGCTTCACTTTCGCTTCCTTCCTTTTCGTCCTCACTGCTACTTTCAACGCAATCTGCTCCACTGTCATCACCATCAATTTTTTCCATCCGTGTACCATTGCCATCATCATTAGATAATTGTGCTGGACTAGTTAACAAATCTACTACAACCGATAATACATCATTTGCCCAGGCGTCAAAATCCAATTCTTGACTGCCATGAGCACTATTAGCCACATTTTCATCACCTTTTCCAAGAGGGAAACATCTTGTTGCACATAGTTTGTGGAGACATTTGTCCAAATGCTTAGCAACTGTGTTATAGTTTTCTTCATACACAGAATTACCAAGTCCAAATACTGCATACGTGAGGCCTTGAAGCAATGATTTCTGAACTCTGAAATCATTAGCAGCTTCATCAACCCATTTATAAAACCACTTCGCGTCGTCAGGTGGCAAACCACCTGTATATGTTGAAATAAGAAAAATACAAATTGACAACGCTGAAGCATCACTAGAAAGTCTGTCTTCTGGATCATAGTCTGTGATGTCAATGATTTCAAATTTTAAATCCATGCTTTGGGCACGACGGCCTAATTCAAGACAGAATCGTTTTGCTTTACCAGATTGAGTTCCATAAATCAGCTTCAATCTTGGCCCATCTGGCTGAGCCAAATTCTCTGAATACTTGGCTTTTGTTTTCTTTTTCTTTCTTTTTTGTTTGTCACCAATATGAAAATACTGGATAACAAAAGAGCCTATTATCCCAGTTATGACAATGCTAATTAATAGAGCTACAATATCAATACCCATGATGGTATTACCTGGTAAAACACCAAAAATAAAATTATATCACATGTATTTACACCCAAAAAATAAAATACATTAGATTAAATACTGTTTTGTTTGTACGTAGAGGATATTATAGAGCATTTTATCAGTTTCGGTGGTATTTAAATCACCTTCACCCTCATAGAATAGCTATTTACGGTATATATAATATCTTCTAATTACAAACAAACAGAATTCTGTATATATTTCTGAATAATAAAATTGCACTGCAATGAAAAATAAAAATTCCATTTTCTGGAATCCCAAGAGATGCTGACGAACAAACTTGAAAACATATTCAAATTATGTGAGAAAAAATGACGTAATAATATCCTATTGAGGAGTGGCATAATTTTGTTCAATTCGAGTATTGCAATCACCAGTTCTGAGATGTGGTATTAATTAAATATTTCAAACAACAAAATCTCTGCATGAATCTATATGCAAGTAATAAAATAGGTGCTATATGACAAAAATTGCCAAGGGCAACTATTATCTGTTTATAAAAATTCTAGTATGCAAGATCAACATGTGGAACACGAAGGATCACCATTTTTATGTAACAAACTAGATTCAGTGGACATCTGGACATATATATAAATCCTCTAGACTGTAGTCCTATTAACATTTATAATAACAAATATAAGATGCCAAAAATATTCAAAATTATGATTCACCATTCCAGAAAAACTGTTATTAACACTTTTTAGTTTGTTATTGTTCTGTAGGTTTCTTTTTAGTATTGACCACTAATTCTCTTAATTTTGACAATTCAATTTCAATATCAGATTGGCTCACTGAACCATCCAAGCTCTGTATCACTATCGCTTGAAAGTCGGTAAGATTTTCATAAGCTGCTTGAGTTATGTGGCTCCTCAAAAACAATATGATATGTGGGACACATTTCCCAGGGATATGGAGCATTTTTCCAGTCAAACTTTGGAAGATTATGGCAACAGCAAGATGAAGAGATGTAGCAGGGTCTTTGTCCTGTTCAAGCTGTTGCATAAGAGACATTTTATATCCATGCAATATCTGCCGTTCTCTTTTTTTATCTAATTTCTTTAGCAAAACATCACAAACATCATTAGAACAGGCTTTTATTAGAGCGGAGTTGAAGTCTTCCAAGCTTTTTCCAGTTAAAGCTTGATGAAGTGTTTTCAAAGGAGTGTGATATTCCTCTGGCAGTCTTGTTAAAATCTTTATTCTGATTTCAGGAGTAATTTGGCTTTTCTCATCTAGGCCTGTTAAATATTCTGTGCCGATCATATTGAACAAAGCGTTCACCAGATCAGTGCATAGAGTGTGAAGTAGATTTCGGCGTAAAAGAATTGAAATCTCATTTCCAAAATATTCAAATGCTGCCACGAACAAATTTATATTCGCTAACAATGTATTGATTTCTTCCTCATATGCTTTTCTTGATTTTTTGTTTGATGAACTGACAACTGGAGCATCACTATGTTCCTGATTACCTTTTTTATTCTTTTTCTGCGATATTGTAAACTGAAAAACAGATTTAGACATTTCTTGGAAAGTTTTGGTGAGTGGTCTGTGCAAGCGTATCGCAATGGTTTCAAGAAGTGCTTCCGGACAATGTCCTTCAACACTGTCCGTCAAAAACTGTGTCAGTTCACTGACATTCATGAACTCGATTTCAGATGAAGTTGTATGTTTTTTGATTGATTCTGCTTCACCCAAAGAAGCTTCCAATTCTTGTTGTTTCTTCAATTTTTTTTTATCTTTTCCTCTTGTCTTTACCTCCCTTCCACCTATACCAGATCCACCAGATCCTTTCTCACGTTTTTTTCTTCCACTGTCTGGCACAATGTTAGACTTTTCTACAGTCTCCTTGGCATCAGGTTGTTTTCTGCCACTCATTTGAAAAGAATACAATTCCATTTCTTCTTCTGTTAAAGCAAAAACAGTTGCATCTTTTGCAGAAATCTCAGCTCTTTCCTTGAGAATAGGATCAAAAAGTGATTTACATTTCTCTTCAAATGCAACAGATGCAAATATGGAATCGACCACCAAACCTATTTCTTTCTCATCACTTTTGTGATCTTTGAGAACATGCTGTAATAATTGTGTAGAATCTGCATCTGTGAAAGGTGAGGGAAGAATAGGTTGCACATCCACCCAACTATTGGTTGAGAGAGTCTCATCGACAGTAGCTGCGATGAGACTGACTATTGTTGATCCAACACATACAGTGTTAAGAGAAATAGTATCATTGAAGCGTCTACGAATATATGATTTTGCATCACCGATTCCCATTTTTGTCAGCATATCGTATTCAAGATATCCATTCTGCTGATAAAAATTATCAATGCATTGATTCTGCGTTTTAACATACATTTCTGGAAGAAAAGTAGACTTATTTGAACGCTTCCCCACAAAATCTCCATGAATACGATTTTCTGCAAGAAGTTCATCAATAATAGCATAAAACAGTTTTGATGACATTTTGCATTCTCCCAAAATAGGTTGGAGAGAAGTGGGTCGTGAAATTGCTGTGAGAATGCCACGTATCTTACACTTATGTCTGCTTATGAAGGCTTCTGTGAATATAGCATCCTTGTTATTTTCATCCAAACGACCATCAATAATTGTGCCAAGACGGTTGACTAATTCTGCAATGAGAAATTCACCAGGCAAATCATAACTTTTGCACAAATCCGCTATCTTCACTTGGCCAATTGATTGCAATGTATCATTTATTTCTTCCGCAATGTTGTCCAAATAAGCCTTGTCCAGAAGCTTACCCAATACAAGAAAGATGGAATTGCTGGAAGAAGCGATCTCATTCGCTTTTGATTCAATATAGGAAAAATCTATATTAAGAAGACTTTGCAACTCGACTAAGCTGACCAGTCCACCATGAATGTACAGTTCATTTTTGATTTCTTGAGTTAGCTGAGAAGGTGTCAAGTATTCTTTTCCATCCATTGTGTGAATCACATCCAGTAATTTCATTTCTTGCAACTTGAGTAATATCTCGATACAATTTCTTTCTGACAATTTTTGAACTGTCGTAGATTCCTGCACCCTTTTCAGGTCTAACTGCAGTTGTTCAATATCTTTCCAATCAGTCATTTCGATGTACTGTTTGATTCAATGCTTATGAAGAGAGAAATAAGATTCGAAAGACAAGTTACACAAACTGTAAACAGCAAAACAGCCTACATGTTTGGAGAAACATAGAATATTTTACAACAATAAACATATTCAGAAAAAATGATCAAAGATTGAATCATTAGTAATGAATCATTCACAATCAATCATTCATCATAATGGAAACAATAGTTGTTGCGTGGAGTTGGATTGAAGCTGTGAGCTACTGGTATCAGTACTACTGTACTATGATGCCAGTCCACACTTGTATTACTGTATTATGGCAGCCCACTCTCAGACCATTGTGTTTGTTAGGCCATGTCCTGATGTCTGTAACTTCTGTAACTAAGCCGAGATTAGTATTGATTTGCAACGAACATATTAGCTTTGATCTATATATTATCAAAGCAAGAAAGTTAATACCGTAATATGAAATAACCAATTAACAGGAAATATCAAAGCCTGAAAGCAGCAGAGTTCTTCAACGTATAAATCACAGTATAACCACTGACAGATCGACCGCACATGAGAAAATTACGAGTCTAGTATGGTTTAGTACCACAAGTCTGCAAGTATTCCGGTGGACGTAGCATAAAGACTTTTGGGGTCTCATGTAGTTTCGTACCTAACGTACTTCCAGAGGGCGTGGCATAACAATTTTTTCACGTATCAATCCTAACTAACCCCACCTGACTACGCCATCCAAAAATTACGTCACAGTGACGTAATAGAGCCCTTCAAACTATACGAACTGTCACCCAAGACGCGCAGACGAGAACCCGAAATCGAACAGCTATTTCTCTCGTTTTCTCGTCGCAACGATCCCGATAGGAGAGAGATCGCTAACGTTAGTCAGTTCTTTATCGTCGGCGCCGATGCCATTTTGGGCGATCGTATTTGTTTTTGGCAAGCTCTATAACGTGATTGTGACGTCGTGGTGACGTAATTTTGGATGGCGTAGTCAAGTGGGGTTAGGATTGACATGTCAAAAAAGTGTTATGCAGTTATGCTACGCCCACTAGAAGTACGTTAGGTACGAAACTACACGAGATCCGAATTTTGTATATGTTATTCCTAACCCCCATCTGACTATGTCATCCAAAAGTTACGTCACTACGACGACACAATCACGTCATAGAGCTTGCCAATGGCATCTGCGCCGACGATACCAAACTCACTTACGCCAGCGGTCTCTCTCATATCACTGTATTAGGACCGTTTCGACGAGAAAAATAGCTTTCTCGATTTTGGGCGATTGTCTGTGTGTTTTAGACGACCATCCAACCATCCGTACACACACTTCTGCACTTTGGAGGTAGCCTATTTATTAGGCCACTGTGGCATCGTAGTGCTGTAAGCCTGTACGGTAGTGACATAATTTTTTGGTAGTCTGGTCTGGTGGGGGACGAGGGTCAGTTAGGAATGACATATTCAAAAATTGTTGGGCCAGGCCAACTAGAAGTGCATGTGGTACTAAACTATACCAGACCCAAAATTACTCACAATTTTGAAATTCATAAATTTAGAATATCAAAGTATTACGGTAATATTACATTACCCAATATTTGATTATTCAGTCGAAACAACAATAAATGATTGTAAGCATTACCGGTACCAAACTGCTGAACTGGTACAGGCCTAACAAAAAGTAGGCTACCAAGTGTGGGCTGGAATTTCACCAGCGTCCAGGCGTCCGAGAGAGATCGAGATGGCGTTCCACCATTCTGCAGATTGGTATAATATACCGGTACGGTACCGGTACCCGGTAGGTACGTAACTTACCGTTGTAGGTATATGGTAAGGCTATACAGATGGCATTTGCAGATTTAAACGTCCACAAACCACTGAACTATGTACAGAACGCAACGTACTATTGTAAGCTGTATTACGGTATCGGCTTTCCCCTCCCCGGGATAAATATGTCAATCCTACGAGTTAGGTACCGGTACCGCGCAAAAAGAACACGCGCACTCTAAAATAATACAACGGCAGAATAGAAAATACAGAAAGGGTGACGCAGAGTGGTTACCTTATAGAACAGTCCACAAGGTTGAGCAAATCCCTTTTTTAGTTTTTTTTAAACATTGTGAATTCACGAGTTTGTAAAAAATAATTAATGAAGACAATAATGATAAATGAATACTATAAATAATAATAACATACAAAAAACAAATATATACATCAACGAAGATTCCATTTATTTCTAGGGCCTGGAATGGGTTTGCCAACTTTGTGTTAAACTATTCCGGGACACCATATTAATGTATAGAATTTGAAAATTGATGCAACAGAAGCTTGTGAAACACGAAGCACGTCAAAAGCAACAGTGCGCGCTGCGAGTCGTGCAGCGGTATTTTCACAAACTGTAAATAATTTTATCATAATCGGAGAAACTTGTGAAATGTTGACTCTTTGACGCATAAATTCTAAAAAAATAAAACAGGGGAAATGTACAATTTGTGCTAAATAGATTTTATTATTTAACAAAAAAGACAAGAAATCAGTCTTTCTAGTAACAAGAGAGCTACGCTCAAATATATGGACACGTAGCGCCACCTAATGGCAATAATTTTGATGACGTCATAGCAAAAAAAAAGAAAGTAATAGCCTTCTGAAGAAATTTTTATCTTTAACCACTGAAAATTTCAAAGCAATTGGTCCAGTAATCAAAGCGAAAAGCGACTTTTTAAAAACGTGTCAAAGAACAAGAACAACAACATAATATTGAAACGATCGCTATGTTCACTACGTGTCCAATAATTATTGTTATTTTGCCGCTTCAAGAAGATCTTTGTTAGTTTTTATAAAGGTTATGGTAAAATTTGTAGTTTTTACTGAAATATAATAATTAATGAACTCTCGCTAAGACAAGAGCTGTCAGCGTGGCGTCCTAAAAAAGACGGCTATGCGAGCCTGAAAACTGACTGAACATTGAAATCCTGCTCTTAAGAGAGCCCCACACTAACAGTGAATTATCAACCAAAAACAAGAAAAAAAATTTTGTTACATGCTGCAACTTTATTGACTAAATTTTTAAACAAATCTCTCAGGATCAAGTTTTTGATCCTCTCCAATTAAGTTGACTGCTGTATATAATGTTATCATTCATTTTGCAATTCTGCCTTTTTCACCTTCTTTTAGTGTTATGCCATCAGGAGGTCACGGTTGACGAAACATGTCTTATCCACAGATTTCAACTCACTCCCATATTTGAATGAACCATACAGATGTAATCGGTTTTATTAAAAAATATATTTGCGTGAGTTACATCCGTTTCCACTTTTAGACGAAGCCGACACACTCAAATTGGCTTTCTAATTTAGAACACCTTGGTTGTCGTTAAATTTCGGAACAACCCAACCCCCGGTCCGGGACTGTACCGGCCATTAGGGACGGTTGATATCCCTAGCTGGGAATGGTTAATCGGTTAACCGATGTTAGATAGTTAACGGTTACGATTTATTTTAACCGTTAACTGACATCTCAGGTACAAATCATCTTTATAATGTACAATTGCTTCAAAAATGATTACGTCATCGCAAATTCATCTCCCGTGGCGTTTAATTCAAAAGAATAAGGACCCAAATAATTTAAGTAACAATATTGCTGATTATGAAAATTTGACAATGATAAATTCAGAATCAATTTTCGGTCGAAATATATTGTTCACGATATTATTGCAAAATTGTATGTTCAATGCCATCCAATAAGTGCGCCGTTAATGATGCTTTTTTATGATATCTCAAAGTAGAATTTGCACATCGAACACTGAAAATTTGTCACATAAATGACATTCCATAACGGAATCGGGTTGTACTGGAGTACTTCCACATGTACGAAGCACGCTGCATATCTTTTGCAGCAGAACGATCACGAAACTATCTTGATTCGTGAATAATTTAGAGCGATACCGGAATAAGATTACGCGAAATTCTTTGCAGCCATTGTGACGTAACAAGCTAAAATTATAAATTATTACGCCAAACGTCACGCCGTGGTTAACCGGTTAACGGTTAAAATGTTTTTCCTGAAATTTCCAGACCTAGGTATTTCATATGTTTATCCAGTATTTTCAAGTAGGCCTAATTCATATTGTTACACTTTCTAACTATTGTACAAAGGCTTTTTCTATTTTTATTATTCATTAAGTAAACGGAAATACACAATATGTCCTCATGCTCACCTTGTATTCAATCTCCTGCGCCAGAATTCACTGCAACTGCTTTTGATGATGAAGATTTTTCGTTCTAACCATTGCATTTTACGTTCGTTTGTCGGAGATAATTGCTTTTAGTGATAGAGATCAAGAATTCTGAATGATTCAGTTGAGGGTGTTGTTCGGATTCATCAACGGGATAACTATATTATGCCAAGGACGACGGACTCAACTAATGGCATATGGATGAGGATTTGGCAACGGAAGGAACTGACAAATGGGAAGAAAAAGTATATTTTATGTGTAAATTGTGACTTAATTATATATTATTTATTGCACTGTTGCTTTTTTAAAGGGATTGCTAGAAGCTACTCACTTGCATGCTATATCCGCTTTTCATAAACCCTACAATCTTGAAGTGCATTTTTCATATTGTTTTTTATCAATTCATCTCACAGATTTAATAAGTCCATTATGCACCAAACCGCGTCCACAAAAAATTTACTAAATTCTAGTTTGTGCGAAGTGTTGCCTTGCTCTTCTTTTAATCGTGTTTTTATATTTTAACTTGATTTAAAAGTTATTTCCCGATGATGTATTGTGTGTGTTTATTTTATTGTGCGCTTGAACTGTAAATGGACGCGTACTTGTACGTTTTTAACGTTGTCCTAAGTTATGCTCGTCTTCTTGGTATTTCTACAATTTGTCTGTCCGTTTGTTGTTATTTTGTTTTATGTCAGAGCGACCACGATTAGACTGATGAATTGTATTGTTGATTCAGGGTGTATTTTTCACCATAGTTATTAGTAAATATAAGTTATTTTATATATATCTTTTTTAATTCTTGATAGCAGAAAATAAAAAAGTCATAGGCTGTTGCGTTACTTGCATATTATGTCCAATTCTTTTATAAAACTGGGTTATTGTATCAATTTTTCTGTTTTTCCCCTTGCTAGAAGCAATTTTTCAATTTTGTTATTTACACTCTGATAAGTATTTTCAAAAATAATTGCAAATCTCTGAAGAAGAGTGATACTTTAATCAACTCATCTGACAGTCTGGGTGGTCGATCGCGTACGATTTTGAGGGAAACATTTTTTCAACTACGCAGCGACTGTGTTGTGATCTAAAAAGAAGGAATGTATATTATAGCTTTTAATAAATACTCTTCCAGAAAATCCACTACGGAAAGATTCTTGAACGCAGAAAAAAGTCGCGAAAGCGTTTATCTGCTGCCGAAGAAGCCGACAATAGACAACTGCGCTTTTAAGTTTAAGTGTCAACTACGTGCAGTGACTTAAATTTCATTAATCACGATCAAGACATCGGCGATCAGATGAGAGGTCACGTTAGGTTTAGGACATCGATGGAGCACCATGACCAAACAATACCAATAACATTTAACCTTACAGTAAACAACTTTCAAATGAAAACAATCATCTCATATATACTAGAACAGGCTGGTCCAAGGTTTTCGGCTCCGGGCGCAAAATTATTTTTGCCAGTGGCGGCGCGTGGTCATTTTGACAACCGGGGCAAGCTACTGCGGGACCAAGTCACCCCCATCTACGGGGACAGGATGAGCGCTGTAAGTTCTCCCATCATTTTATGAGTATAAAAACCATTCCATCGGTAACAACCAATCGGCAAAACCGACAATTTTTAACGATAAGAAAGTGTCTTTAAAACCGGTCCAAGTCAAGGGATTAATAAATATAGACATAGTTTATTTTGAAACCTCTTTCAAAAGGAAAGGCAATATTTACCCAGATAAATACAATGACATATTAACAGAAACTTCGGGAAAGCAGACAAAACCTAAAATAAGGTTTAAAACGTTACTATGAAGAAAGGAAAGGTAATGCAAAGATAAGGACATGCGTCGCTCACGCATAGATATATATGCTGCTAGACTTCTACTGCTTGAACATATATGCAACACGCCGCGGTTTCTTGGAAGCAAAATGCTCAATAACGCGCTGATTAAAGTCATGCATCCCAGAAATAACGTCTCTGTGAATGGATAAAACAGCCAAGGAATTTAATCTATCTTGCTTCATTGTGTTTCTGAGATACGTTTTAATACGCTTCAGCGTGCTGAATGTTCGCTCTGCGTCGGCGGAAGAAATAGGCGTCGTCAAAATGATGTCCAGAAATTTTGCAGACGCCGCAAAGGTAGTTACTAGAGTGTTATCTATGAGGAACCCATAGAGCGCGCAAGTTGATGTGATGTTCAAAAAAGTTTGATTGGTGTATATACATCGCAAATCATTTTCCAATTTACCCACGTTGATCATGGGGTAAAATTTGGAGACAGTAGCCAACAAATGGATAGGAAATTGACGTGCAAATTTTGAAAAATTTTTGGGGTTCATCAAATAGAACGCGGCAAGGTGTTCAGTGCGCAGACGATCGCCTATTTGATTCACCAGAATGTCACAGCATTCCTTTGCAGACAAAATCAAACGCTGCGTTGTTTGCCCGCGGCGTAAAGAAGCACTCCATGTGTCGTCGTATTTTATTGTTTCCCGGATACGAGATACAGTATCGCAGAAGTCTGAAATACACGACTGCACAGACGCTTTATCCATCAGCCTTGACTGCAATGCGCCGTATAATACATCCACGTGATAGAATATTGTGGAGAAAAAAGCGAGAAAAAATGAAAACTCACCATCTTCTAGCAGACGCTTTAGACCTGCCACCTCCCTCACAGAGCGTTCGTCCCAAACCGGAGAGCTCTGAATGCCATTGAAACACTCAATGAGCTCAGACCTAATTTCGGACACACTCTGCACCACGCGTGATTGGAAGTTCCAACGTGTTGGTGCACAAGCTGGGAGACGGCGGCTACATATCTGGCGAAGGAGGTCAGAGCGCTTCGGCGAAACGGAAAAAAATGAAGAAAACCCCGAAACATTTGCAAAAAATATACGGACGAGAGGGGTATCAAGACACATATTTTTAATAACGAGGTTAAATTGGTGTGCATAACAATGTAAAAAATGCGCATGAGGAAAGTCTTCTTTTATATAAACTTGAACACCATGTTTCGACCCACTCATGACTGCCGCGCCGTCATAAGTTTGAGCTATCAATTTTGACTTCGCGTTGTAAGGCTGTAACACTTCTTTCAGTACAGCCGATATCCCGCAAGCCGTGCGATCAACGATTGGTACAAAGCTGTGAAATCTCTCGGTAGGTTTACCATGTTTCACAAACCGAAAAGTCACAGCCAGTTGGGAAACGCACGTGATGTCAGTTGTCTCGTCAGACTGAATCGAAAGGAACTGGCAATTCTCAATTTCCAGAGCCAAATGTTGTAAATAAATTTTATACATTGAGTCGAGCAAATCATTTTGGATATCCTTAGATGTCCCTTTCGAAACAGTTGCGGCATCAAGATGATCTCTCAATCAGTGGCGGCGCGTGGTCATTTTGACAACCGGGGCAAGCTACTGCGGCACCAAGTCACCCCCATCTACGGGGACAGGATGAGCGCTGTAAGTTCTCCCATCATTTTATGAGTATAAAAACCATTCCATCGGTAACAACCAATCGGCAAAACCGACAATTTTTAACGATAAGGAAGTGTCTTTAAAACCGGTCCAAGTCAAGGGATTAATAAATATAGACATAGTTTATTTTGAAACCTCTTTCAAAAGGAAAGGCAATATTTACCCAGATAAATACAATGACATATTAACAGAAACTTCGGGAAAGCAGACAAAACCTAAAATAAGGTTTAAAACGTTACTATGAAAGGAAAGGTAATGCAAAGATAAGGACATGCGTCGCTCACTCATAGATATATATTCTGCTAGACTTCTACTGCTTGAACATATATGCAACACGCCGCGGTTTCTTGGAAGCAAAATACTCAATAACGCGCTGATTAAAGTCATGCATCCCAGAAATAACGTCTCTGTGAATGGATAAAACAGCCAAGGAATTTAATCTATCTTGCTTCATTGTGTTTCTGAGATACGTTTTAATACGCTTCAGCGTGCTGAATGTTCGCTCTGCGTCGGCGGAAGAAATAGGCGTCGTCAAAATGATGTCCAGAAATTTTGCAGACGCCGCAAAGGTAGTTACTAGAGTGTTATCTATGAGGAACCCATAGAGCGCGCAAGTTGATGTGATGTTCAAAAAAGTTTGATTGGTGTATATACATCGCAAATCATTTTCCAATTTACCCACGTTGATCATGGGGTAAAATTTGGAGACAGTAGCCAACAAATGGATGGGAAATTGACGTGCAAATTTTGAAAAATTTTTGGGGTTCATCAAATAGAACGCGGCAAGGTGTTCAGTGCGCAGACGATCGCCTATTTGATTCACCAGAATGTCACAGCATTCCTTTGCAGACAAAATCAAACGCTGCGTTGTTTGCCCGCGGCGTAAAGAAGCACTCCATGTGTCGTCGTATTTTATTGTTTCCCGGATACGAGATACAGTATCGCAGAAGTCTGAAATACACGACTGCACAGACGCTCCATCCATTAGCCTTGACTGCAATGCGCCGTATAATACATCCACGTGATAGAATATTGTGGAGAAAAAAGCGAGAAAAAATGAAAACTCACCATCTTCTAGCAGACGCTTTAGACCTGCCACCTCCCTCACAGAGCGTTCGTCCCAAACCGGAGAGCTCTGAATGCCATTGAAACACTCAATGAGCTCAGACCTAATTTCGGACACACCCTGCACCACGCGTGATTGGAAGTTCCAACGTGTTGGTGCACAAGCTGGGAGACGGCGGCTACATATCTGGCGAAGGAGGTCAGAGCGCTTCGGCGAAACGGAAAAAAATGAAGAAAACCCCGAAACATTTGCAAAAAATATACGGACGAGAGGGGTATCAAGACACATATTTTTAATAACGAGGTTAAATTGGTGTGCATAACAATGTAAAAAATGCGCATGAGGAAAGTCTTCTTTTATATAAACTTGAACACCATGTTTCGACCCACTCATGACTGCCGCGCCGTCATAAGTTTGAGCTATCAATTTTGACTTCGCGTTGTAAGGCTGTAACACTTTTTCAGTACAGCCGATATCCCGCAAGCCGTGCGATCAACGATTGGTACAAAGCTGTGAAATCTCTCGGTAGGTTTACCATCTTTCACAAACCGAAAAATCACAGCCAGTTGGGAAACGCACGTGATGTCAGTTGTCTCGTCAGACTGAATCGAAAGGAACTGGCAATTCTCAATTTCCAGAGCCAAATGTTGTAAATAAATTTTATACATTGAGTCGAGCAAATCATTTTGGATATCCTTAGATGTCCCTTTCGAAACAGTTGCGGCATCAAGATGATCTCTCAATACTGTATCTAGGGATGCGGTGTATTCCACTATATCCAAGAATACCCCTCTATTAGAAGAGCCAGCCCGTTCATCGTGCCCACTGAGGGACAGCTCGTGACAACCAATGAACTTCAAAACATCTATCAATCGACCGAGAACATGGCGGTTTTTCTCGACGTTTTGGTTGTGCTGACGAATAGAAACCGCGCGTCCTTCATCCAACTGTGCTGCAATATTAACATTTCCGAATGTTCGGTATTTTACTGCATTGTCCAGATGCTCCATAGAAGATTGATGATCCCTGGCACGCTCGGAAAGATGTTTAAGATCTTTAAAATCAAATTTACACCAACGTGAGTCGCAGGCGGTAGCAAAAAGTAGGCAATGAAAACAAAAAAGTGCATTTTTGTCCTCGCTGTAACACAACCATTCGTGTTTTTTATACCAAGTTTCTGCGCAGAATGTACGCCGACGCTTTTCTCCGTCATGGGATTGTTCCAGTGAACAATTTTTTGGTTGATAAGGCCCAAGACGTTGTACCTCTAATTTTTGTTCCAGCGGCAGCTGCGAAAACGGAGTGCGAAGTAGTGCATCAACCTTATTCATTATGAGTTCTAAGGCTAAGAAATGCGAAGCCGGAAAGAAGTGAGGAGCTCAAAAGGAATGTGGAAAATCGAAAGCAAATGGACTAAAGGTCTCTAACTGATTCAAATAGCGAAACAAGCGACAAAAACGAAGAAACAGAAAACAAACGAGACAAACGCGGCGAGTGGAAGATAAAAGAGAGAATACGATATACAATGAGCAACCGGGGCAAAATCGGCGTCGCCCCGTCAACGTTCGGCGAAGGCTTTGCGAGCGAAAAATGAACCTTGTCGGGAGAATATGGCTAGTGTAGACAGTCTGTGCAACCGATATTGAGGTATTTTTCGAATATTTTCTATTATACCGAAAAAACAGGTTGGCCCTGTTGACGCGCCGCCACTGATTTTTGCAATGTTCGCGGGCCACAACAATGCCAAGAATGGGTAAACAGTTAAATACAAAATAAACACTTTTATTGTACAAACACATTAATCAGCATTTGTCATTTATCAACGTTAGTGTAAGATTTCAAACTCTTCATAACGGAAAAATATCTTACACAAATGAAATGCTTTCGAACATCAATAAAATTTTCAAAGCAAAATCTTAACTTTGGAAAATGCTCATTGCTCACAATATTCTAAAATTCCGTCCTAAATCATATTCTTTTGTCACCGACACAACTTGCCGACATATCTAGCAAGCATTGTGGTATTTTCCCTCCCACGTAGGTTTACCATACGTCCCGCTTTAGGCGGGACAGTCGCGCTTTTTATCCATCCAGCATAATACACGAACATGTTCTCGTTACTGTTGTTGCTGTGTAGCGCAACGCTAGCCTACTTACTGAAGGAGAATGAGTTATTTTGGAGTATTTGGTTGTATTAAGGCTCGTTTTGGCGCACCTTAATACACCGAAACAGAGTCGTTTTGGGTTCACAGCCCCGCTCTGCACGCATTCCGTGAGAGGCCCTTCTCAGCGATTTTTTAAGGGCCTGTCTTTAGTAAGAAGCGACGGTCTTGTGAACGACCCGAGCACTAAGCTTTCGGCCGAAGATCTTGTAACTGTTTTATAAGGGAATTGATTGAACTGTTCTTAAGCATCGAGTCAACTACCGGATTATATACTGCCTGCGATTCACTGGACTTACTCAATTGGATATACGAGCATAAGAGATTTACCATCATACCTCTCGGATATTCAAGATGTCCTACGCAGCTGCTGCAGCAAGAACTGGAGATGAAGAATCGACGATGACCAGACGAAGAACTCTGTTTGTGGAAACATCAAAAGAAGTAGAATTCTCGGAGCTCTACACTGCATTTAAAGAATCCCCACAACTAGGAGGTTACACGGATCAAATAAGTGGTCTTTGGGAAATAGCGAAGAACAAGTGGGTTTTGTCATTTCATCCTCTGGAAGATAGCCAAGAGAGTTGTGGAACCGAACTGATGAATTCAACCAAGGGTGAAGTGAACACCCCAGATCTGTCATTGAAGTTCTCTTTCCCCTCACCACCACCTATCCGGGTATCAATAAGAGGAATTGCGGACAAAACATCTCTCGCAAAGGCGATCGAAACCATGAGCAATAAGGGAGTTGGCAAAATTGTCTCAGCAACGAGGGTTTTTCACAAAGGAACAAAAATATATAACGGTCCACCACGTTCCAAATAAAAGAACTCGACATCGAAAAGCTCCCGACATTCATGTCAATTGACGGAATAGGATGTAGAACCTTCGTCTCGAGGGAACTTTACGTTCCTTCTTGCACCAAATGTTTAGAGAAGGGGCATACGCAGGGCAACTGTGAAAATGAAATACGATGCCGTAAGTGCCAAAAAGAAGGGCACATGAAGAGAAATTGTCCCGTAGGAAAGTCCCCGAAAAAAACAATACAAAAAGAAAAAGAAAATGTCGCACAACCAGCTTCGATTGAAATGACAAACGCCAAACTAAAATCCGGAAAGCCAGAAACTCCATACGTACTAAAAGGTTTTAGTTCAGTTAAAGCACCGCTGTTGAAAAAAGTAGTCACACAGACCGAAATTCACAGGGAAGATCCCGAGATTGAAGAAAACAAAACCGCAGAACAAGTATCTTCAACGAACCCGTTTGAAATTTCCCAAGTAATATCGCCTATTGTACAAATTGTCCCATTGGAAACAAATCAGGAAACCGAAATGGTTCCACAAACACCAGAAATCCCTCTAGAACAACCAGTCCCTCCGACTCAATGGTCGGAAGAAATCGAACAATCACCTCTAAGCAAAACTGATGCGAAAGAGAAAGAAGAAGTCCCCGCCCTAATTGATAAAGGCTCATTGGAAAATCTATTCAGCCCCAGAGCACAAAGATGGACTCGGAGGAAAACCGCCATCATTCGCTCGCCAACGCGAGAGAATCTGAATACGGCTTTTCAATCATCACCGCTTCCTAAGGCTCATAATATAAGCTTTGTCGAATCACCATCTCGACAAAAAAGAACCGGAACTAGCCCAGACAATTTATCCATGAAAGATAACTCCCAAGTTAGAACTTCAAAGAAAACAAAACAAGATACCAACCCCCGCCCACGATATAGCATTGTCAAAACACCCAATGCTCGTGGGAACGATTAGAACTCAAGATTTCTGAAAAAAAAAAACGGAACTTAATAAAAAAATCATACCTGAGACCGACAATTCGAACCCCGCCCATTTTTAATTTCGATTTAATACAATGAGTAAAATTAAAATAACAACCATAAACATAAATGGACTTGGAAAAAATTGAATAGTTTATCTAATTGGTTAACCAAATATAGCCCTGATATTTTATGCTTACAAGAACTGCATAAAATTGATGAAAAACAAATACAACGATGGGCGGATAAGCTCGGATACAAACTCGATGACATTATAACAATAAATAGTGTCAAACCATAAATGAATCGAGTAAAATTAAAATAACAACCATAAACATAAATGGACTTGGAAAAAATTGAATAGTTTATCTAATTGGTTAACCAAATATAGCGCTGATATTTTATGCTTACAAGAACTGCATAAAATTGATGAAGAACAAATACAACGATGGGCGGATAAGCTCGGATACAATATATTTTGCAACACAAGTGCTGTTGACTCAGCCATAAAGTACATGAAGCAGGGAACTGGTATAATGATAAAAAAGAGAGATGACATAAGAGTTTCAAAGTATACTAAATTTATGGAACATAGGATGGAAAGTTTAATTTTGCATCATGATAAAGGAGATATTATGATCTTAAATGTATATGCGCTCTCGGAACGGGGAACGAGCCAAACTGATTTTTATGGTAAACTCGATGACATTATAACAATAAATAGTGTCAAACATAAATTGATTGTCATAGGAGATTTTAATATAGTATTGGACGAAAGAGATGTACTAAACAAAAACAACTTTAAACTCACCCATGCCGAGAAACTGTTCAGAAAGACGATCTCAGACAGCAATATACTTGATACGTATAGATATAATAAACCAAATAAAATAGTATACACGTGCACTACTGGAAATCAAAGTCGACGAATCGATAGAATTTATCATCAAAATAATTTGGACCCGCTCATTCATAATATAAAACATAATATCAATACCCTCTAATATAATTCCTATACTTATACTTAAAACACCTCAAAAAACAGGATGGGGAAGCGGAATTTGGCGGTTAAATTTACTTCACTTGGACAACGAGAATTACCACGAAGTAATTACAAACACGTATAATAATATGTTGTGAGAAAGGGGAAATTTTAGCTATATCCAGGATTGGTGGGATGAGTGCAAAGAAAAATTTAAGAAACAAACGATTGGATTCTCAAAACTGAAGGTCAAAGAAAAACATATAAGGGAAGACCAACTACATAAAAATTTAAAGTTATTGATAGCAGATGAGAAACCTGAGAACCAATCGAAAATATTAGTTTTAAAAACGCAACTCAAGCAATTAATCGATGACAAATTGAAACAAAACCCGATTAGAACAGCTTTGGCAGATATGGAGGAAGGGGAAACTCATACAAAAAGCTTCTTCGAAAATATGCAGAAGAGGGATGATAGCACAACAATTTATGAACTGGCTGATAAAGATAGAAACAAAATTAAAGACAAAGAAAAAATATTCGAAATAACAGTAAACTTCTATAAGAATCTATGGCAATCCAAATATACTGGGAATCCCTACGCCCAGCAGAAATTTCTGGAAAATATGTCAAAACCTAAATTAACTGAGGATCAAAATGAAGATCTTAAATCCCCTAATACCGAAAACGAAATTTGAAATATTATTAGAACCATGGAAAATAATAAGTCACCTGGCATCGATGGTCTGCCCAAAGAATTTTTTATAAGTTTCTGGTCTCTTTTCAAAAAGGAAATGGTACAATTGATAAATAATATTTTTATTTTTGGTATCTTTCCGAAAAGCTGTAAATCAGCAAAAGTCCGACTGATCCATAAAAAAGATGAAAAAGAAAATCTGAAAAACTGGCGCCCCATCTCTATTCTCAACACTGACTATAAAATTATAACAAAACTTTTAGCAAACAGACTGCAGGAAATCTCAAGTCAAATAATCGATCCCGCTCAAAAATGCACTATACCCGGAAGAAGCATCTTCGACGCCCACTATAATTTGAATTCTATAATTAGTCTCAGCGAAAAAAATAATTCCCCTGCATTTATAATGTCAATTGACAGTTTAAAAGCTTTCGATCTGGTAAACCACGATTTTCTTTTCCAAATTCTCAAAGAAATCAACATGGACCGACAAATTATATCCCTAATAAAAAGTAAGTATACAGACATACACAGCATAATAGATATAAACGAACAACTATCACGCGCAATAAAATTAAATCGAGGAATAAGACAGGGGTGCCCCATGAGCATGTTGCTCTACTGTTTTAACGCAGAACCTTTTACTAGACAAATCAATAAGAATAAATCAATTAAAGGAATCAAACTGGGGAAATCAGAACAAAAAATAGATCAGTATGCTGACGATATTACGTTTACAGTCCGTGATAAAACCTCTTTGGACAACATTTTTAACGAATTGGACAATTATAAAACAGCTACAGGTCAAAAAATCAATATTCACAAAACGAAAATCCTATGTACAACTGACAAGGCCAAAATTCTCCTTCAAGGAACTCCATATCATGATTATATAAAAGACTCAGTAAAATTACTTGGATTATATTTTGGCAAAAACCGGACAAATTTTACATGGGAAAGTAAAAAGACCTATCGAAATTTTTAACCTATCGAAAACAAGGGACTTAAGTTGGAACGGAAAACTAGTTATTATCAACTCAATGGCCACGCAACATATTCTATTTCCGGCGAGAAGTATCATCATGGATGCACAACGCATAAAAGAGTTTAGTAAATTATTTTATAACTTCCTATGGTATCCGGTGACATTTGAAGCGATCTCGAGGAAAAAACTACAAAGACCAAAGGAGAAAGGAGGCTTTTCTATGGTAACATAACCGCAAAAATTTTGGCCTGCAGATTAGAAAAAATTCGAACTTTGAAAAATATTTAAAACCCCACCCAATTCTGGCAATAACACGCTCTATACAATCTTGGTTCCAAAATTAAAAAGTTGAACGCTAAATTATTTCCTAATTCGATGCCTCACTCTATACAAGTCCCGAAAAACTGGATGGAAGACTTTAAATTATACGAAAAAATAAACACAAAAGATGATGATTGGAATGAAATAACACATAAATAACACAGGAAATATACTATCGGATTAATAATTTGGAAATACAAGAAGAAACATCAACAACAAACTGGAACCAGATACATTTGAAACATAAAATATTACGAGGAAAAATTACAAACAAGGAAAAAATAATATCATACAGAATTGCTCAAAATGGATACCTATTTGGACATAAAAGAAAAAATACCGGACTCCAGTACACCAAAGAAACAAACAAAAAACTAATACTGGATTGTAAATTTCTTCAATAGTTATGACGGACCAAATAAATTGCTAATATTAAAAACGATTCAGATTATAAAAGGCCAGATTATAAATTATAAAAGAACATTGGACAAAGAAAACCGGGTAGAAAAAGAAAATTTAAAACTTATCAGATTTATATTACTGGACTTAACTGGGAAATACTTGATACTTTTAGAAGGAATTGACCAAATTACACTAACAACAAATTCGAAGGAGATCCTGGCAGGATATGTGAACACCGCTTGAAAAACAACAACAAAAACAACAACCAAGACAAAGCACTTTTTGACGGTAAAAACAAGAACACATTCTGCATATCAATATCAGGTAAAAGCCTAATCTGAAAGCAAAAACACTATTGAAAAAAATCCTGTTGGTAACTCGACCCACCATAAATGGGAGATAAAAAGCTCTGGGCATATATGCCAAAATTGAACTACTTCATTGGGTAGCACCACCTGGCCTTGTACTCACAGATGACGGCCATTAGTGAGGATCTACTGACTCGCCGAGGATGTGGCTAGGTAAAACACTACCTAGTCATTATTCGAATCCTGTGCCGCTTGCGGGGCCGGTGCGAGTGGAAGTAGACCACTATATTTTATCCTAAAACTTGTAATACCATCTAAAACGGAAATGATGAATGGAAGTATGTCCACAACATGTGGTAAATCTGGAACCCCTTCAAGGGTAGTGAACTCATCTTCCGTCGACATCTACTGGGCATGAAGGCATTGGGTTGGATTCCAGTGATGTCGTTCTGATCCGAAAATAAAAAAAAGTGAATGAGTTATTTTGTTTGTTTCGTTGCTTCCCGCTAACATTGTTAGCGAACGTATCACATGTAAAATCAATTCTAATCGTTCCTGTTCCGACGTGGAATGTAACATTGAACAACGTCTTTCTGACGGTGTTATATACAGAAAAGCATGCTTGCGCGAATAAGTAAATTCTCAATACTTAAAAACGACAGACTATTTCATTATTCTTTATTCCTTTTGCTGTACATAAAAAATCTAAATTCGGATCATTCGTATCGTTAGCGTACATTCCTTTCTATTTTTCGAATTGAATGCGATATTTAGACAGAGAATATGCGCATGAACTCTCGAAGACAATATGGTCAACGAAGACAGCTGGGATGGCTTTAAATGTAGGCCTACCGTGTTTCCCCGAAAATAAGACAATGTCTTCAATTTTCTTTAGAAAAATAACACTATGGCTTATTTTGGGGGGATGTCTTATGATTTTTTATTTAGAGAATTACGAGATTCTCAAATAAACAAAATATGAAAACCAATATTAATTTACCGTACTCATAAATAGCACGTGGACCTCCTGAAGTATGCGCACCAAGATGGCGCACAACCTGAACTCAGGTTGTGTACCAGGTCAGGGTTCAGGTTATGCGACATCTTGGTGCGCATACTTCAGAAGTACCTAACACGTTTTTATTTAAAATAACTACTAAACCTAGGATATTAATCCTTTAAAACGAGTAGGTAAGATGTCTTGCTATCGACTAGGTAAAAAAAATTGCTCTAGGTCTTATTTTAAAGGTAGGGCTTATATTAAAATCATTTTAAAAATTCAGGCTAGGTCTTATTTTCGGGGTAGGTCTTATTTTCCTGGAAACACGGTATGTAGTAAAATCGGAAACTGTAAAGTTACAGGATCACAGCTAAGGGGTCGTGTCTTTGGAGGCGTCCCGCTTGGAAGTCAAAAAAATGTGGTAACCCTACTCCCACGTCTAGTTAATAACCTGTTTGAATTCCGTCATTCCGGATTTCCGGCAGTCATGAGTGGGTCGAAACATGGTGTTCAAGTTTATATAAAAGAAGATTTTCTTCATGCGCATTTTTTACATTATTATGCACACCAATTTAACCTCGTTATTAAAAATATGTGTCTTGATACCCCTCTCGTCCGTATATTCTTTGCAAATGTTTCGGGGTTTTCTTCATTTTTTTCCGTTTCGCCGAAGCGCTCTGACCTCCTTCGCCAGATATGTAGCCGCCGTCTCCCAGCTTGTGCACCAACACGTTGGAACTTCCAATCACGCGTGGTGCAGGGCGTGTCCGAAATTAGGTCTGAGCTCATTGAGTGTTTCAATAGCATTCAGAGCTCTCCGGTTTGGGACGAACGCTCTGTGAGGGAGGCGGCAGGTCTAAAGCGTCTGCTAGAAGATGGTGAGTTTTCATTTTTTCTCGCTTTTTTCTCCACAATATTCTATCACGTGGATGTATTATACGGCGCATTGCAGTCAAGGCTAATGGATGGAGCGTCTGTGCAGTCGTGTATTTCAGACTTCTGCGATGCTGTATCTCGTATCCGGGAAACAACGAAATACGACGACACATGGAGTGCTTCTTTACGCCGCGGGCAAACAACGCAGCGTTTGATTTTGTCTGCAAAGGAATGCTGTGACATTCTGGTGAATCAAATAGGCGATCGTCTGCGCACTGAACACCTTGCCGCGTTCTCTTTGATGAACCCCAAAAATTTTTTAAAATTTGCACGTCAATTTCCCATCCCTTTGTTGGCTACTGTCTCCAAATTTTACCCCAAGATAAACGTGGGTAAATTGGAAAATGAATTGCGATGTATATTCACCAATCAAACTTTTTTGAACATCACATCAACTTGCGCGCTCTATGGGTTCCTCATAGATAACACTCTAGTAACTACCTTTGCGGCGTCTGCAAAATTTCTGGACATCATTTTGACGACGCCTATGTCTTCCACCGACGCAGAGCGAACATTCAGCACGCTGAAGCGTATTAAAACGTATCTCAGGAACACAATGAAGCAAGATAGATTAAATTCCTTGGCTGTTTTATTCATTCACAGATACGTTATTTCTGGGATGCATGACTTTAATCAGCGCGTTATTGAGCATTTTGCTTCCAAGAAACCGCGGCAGAAGTCTAGCAGCATATATATCTATGAGTGAGCGATGCATGTCCTTATCTTTGCATTACCTTTCCTTTCTTCATAGTAACGTTTTAAACCTTATTTTAGGTTTTGTCTGCTTTCCCGAAGTTTCTGTTAATATGTCATTGTATTTATCTGGGTAAATATTGCCTTTCCTTTTGAAAGAGGTTTCAAAATAAACTATGTCTATATTTATTAATCCCTTGACTTGGACCGGTTTTAAAGACACTTTTTTATCGTTGAAAATTGTCGGTTTTGCCGATTGGTTGTTACCGATGGAATGGTTTTTATACTCATAAAATGATGGGAGAACTTACAGCGCTCATCCTGTCCCCGTAGATGGGGGTGACTTGGTGCCGCAGTAGCTTGCCCCGGTTGTCAAAATGACCACGCGCCGCCACTGGCAGATACTGAGAATAACATTCGTTTTTGGAATGTTTAGTTTTCAGGACATATAGCATATAGTAGTAAAGTTGCAAAATTGTTACAATTAATCCGGCTACGATCAAAAAATTGAACCATGGCAAATTATTGACTCTCAATGGCATAACAATATCATTAGGAAGTTTTTTACGTTTTTCTCAAAACTGCTAAAAATGACTTACGCAATTCGATTATCAGCGTGACGAAATGATCAATCAGACGGAGTGACCACGCAGTCACTATGTAGTCTTCCAGAGTTGAATTCAAGTATGTTGTCTTGAGCCGAAAGTTAAACAATCTTGCGAAACATGCGTTAAGTCGTTGTTGTTGTTGTAACTGCTGTCCGTTGCAGTGGACACTATTAGTATATGTGCTCGGTCATATTTTTGCTATGATTTCTTTTACTTGTTAGTAAATGCCACCGACCTGGCTTTGAGAATATTATCAAAGTCAAATTGTTCTTCTTTAACGTATCGAGAAGAAAGCATTGAAATATTTAGTTCCAAAACAATTTTATCTTTGTCTGTTTTTGCTGCCCCACGGCACAAGTGGTACATTCAGAGATTGACAAAATCGTGCCGATCGTAGACAATCGTTATTTGTTATACATGGAAGTAATTCAGAAATCCAATACGATTGTCGAAATTGCTCGATTTGTTGTGAACATGTTCAATCCTCCTGCAGGAACGTTCACAATAATTACCTTCCTATTTATCTAATATTGATATATAAGAATCAGGCCCATGCGAGAACAAATGTACCATTTTGTGTTGCATTATAGCAATATCATTTGTACCAGTTTGATTCAACTTAGTCGCATTTGTAGAAGAAGAATGCTACATTTGACTTGCACTGTAACTTTGCTTAATAATATACTATTTGATGAAAATATTACTATAGCGCAACATTCATGTGCTCTTTTTATCTCCAACGCTTCGACAATCTGAAGCGGTTGGTTTTGCGTTGTGATTCTAATATGCTTAGTTTATTTATTATTCAAATGAAGCTAAGTGTGCGTTGTTAGATTATTCCGATATATCGCTATTGCGTTAGTTAGCACGTATATGCCGCTGTGCGTATACAAGAAAGATTGCAAAAAAAAGAGTCATTGTGATCTTGGCTTACGTTTGTATTGTCAATGTCAAAGGCTTACAATAAGTTACCTAAGCAGAAATCGATTCATAGGTTGTGAAACGCACCTTTTCATTCACGCAAATGGAGTCTTAGTACAATTAGCGCAATTGTTTTAGGGTGCTCCATAAGTATGCGCACCAAGATGTCGTACAACCTGAATCCTAACCGGTACACACATACTATGTTCAGATTGTGCGCCATCTTGGTGCACATAAGTCTGGAGGTCCGTTTTTAGCCTCTGTTCATAGCGCGACGATTTTTCAAAATATTACAATCGCCCCATTTTTAGTGACTTATTTACCTTCTTAACAGGCTTTTAATAGAAAGAACACACAAAATCAATATAACTTTGTTTATTCTATGTTATATTTTACTGATTAGCCTGTATCAACTATTGTCCTTTACAATTATAAATCTTCGTTAGTCAATTGTTGATTCTGGATTGCTAACAGGCTTTACATGTCTTCAAACCGGTTGCAATACCTGTAATAATGCCCACCATTCTTGTGGCCCTGGAAAAAACAATGAAACGATTTCGTATGAGAAAATGAAAAACAGCAAGCAGCATTGAATGGTCTCAATAAAAATGGTCTGTAGTTTACTGAGTCAAAGTTGAGAGAGTGATCGTTAAATTTTTGAGCGTGTTTGAGTTAATGTTACATACTCACTTGGTCACTCATGTAACTACACATTTCTTCGCTTCTACCACCAGTTCTTGTATTGATATCAAAGCAGCAAGCAGTATATGCTTCATGGCAATGGTGAGGTCCACATGCTCCAAAACTGAAATATAAATGCCGGTAGGTGAATAAACAAAATGTAAATACCCAGTAATTCACTGGAAGTATTTCGAAAACGCACTTTCTACACAGAACAAAAAAACTGTGTAGATGCCTAACGTACATTTGAATATTGCTTATAAAACTAATTGATGGCATCCTTATAAGATGCCTAAAATCAATACTGGGCATTAGTATTACGTAAAGTTGTTTATGCTATTTTCTATATCATTTCTTGCCATCAATAAATTGGTGATATGTTAATATATACTTACACTGGAACCGCACTGAGACAGCAAATAAGGCAAATGAACAACAGAATCTTCATGATCAGTTTTTTTCTTGTTATTTTCAACGAAAATATTTAAAACAGCTCTGAGTGTAAAACAAAGTACAGAGAATAATGGACCGGAGAATATTGCTTTTATCGTTAGTGGGCTAGTGGCATAGCGGTCGTAAGAAAGTTGCAGTGTGTAATCTCCTATATCACTTTTACAAGTATCAAATAAAATTTGTCTACCATATCATGATTTTTTGGTTTCTGCGAGACTAACTACTTATCCTTCTTCTATGCTTTTGTGCCGGTGGATCCGTATGCATATATTGCAAGGATGCTGTAGCAAGAGTAATTTCTAAATCGCAAATCGTAACATTTTGCGCATGGCCTTCCTGACTTCAAGTCATTTACATTGTCGCAATTCATCTATTCGTTAGCGAGCGCTATGCAAATGTGTGTGTATATTTCCACTCATTATATATATATATACCCGTTTGGAAATATATTCTTTTTTTTCATGTTCAACGCTGACGTGATGGAATTTTGCTTTTTAACATTAGCATGTGATATACATGGAAAATATTAAAAAAACGACCTAACCATTTCGTGGTCCTTAGTTTTCTGAGAGCAAGTCATATTATTTTATAGCAAATTGTGGGTTCGACTGATATTCCTAGAAAATTTCGAGCTTTGTCGGGTAGGAATGGAAATGCATGTCACGCGACATGCACAAACAAGATCAAAAAATATTCAGTGATTTAGTGGTCGAATATCATCATTTAGGCTATATATGACTACAATTCGAGGTCTTCAAGACAAAACGCGAATGTGAAATCTTGAAGGAAATTTTATTTGAAAATATTGTATAGGAGTAAATTCTTTTTAAGCTCTTATCTGATCATAGTTAGAAGAAAATATTCATTATGATGTTCACCAATAAATTACGAATTTTAAAAATTAAAAATATACGTTTTTTCCCATTTTATCAAAACAACTTTTCCGCCAAGTTCCGCCTATTTGGGGGCAAAATTTAAATAACCATAATTTGAAATCAATAGTAATAAGGTTTACCTTTATATTGTCTATCTCAATGATGAATTTTAAAAGAAATAAAAATGTTATGTATTGGCGAGCTGAAGCGCATATGAATGAGTATCATGCACTAGTGAAACATCTAGTTCAGTTAATTTTAAATTTCATCGAAAAGAAAGCAGTTTTTAGTCTAATCAACTATTATATCTAATTTAAATATATATATGTTTCTATATATCTATCTATCAGAAATTACAATTTCTCTGGTAGATAAGCGGTCCCCAAACTGTTTGTTCGTGTGGCGCTAAATTATCAGGAAAAAAATTATGACAAACTTATAAGCAAAAAAAAATCGGCACGCAATTAGTTGGATTTTGAGGCATTGGAAATTGTCATAAAACTCCATGAATGTTGCAATTTGTGTGATTTCGCGCCTCTTGAGTGGTCATATGCCTATTGTGCATTCTAACAGTTATTCTATGATTAAAAAGTTTACAGGAACAAGGTAAAAGTATGATAGACAGGTAATGTCCAGGACGCTTATGCAGAATTTTATTACGTATATGTCTAGTAAAGACGATTAGAGAGCAACTGCATAATTCTTTGATTTTTTTTAGTTTATATGCATGTTACCAACATGCTCTACAGTCTACATACCCGTTTGAAGTTCGGGGAATCAAAGAATATGTTGTTTCGATATTTCGACTGGAATAAAATTCGGGAGGCATTTAACGAGCGGTACTGTGACCTCTTACACTCTTTATAATTAATTTCAAGCAGTGGCACATCCTGGATTTTTCAACAAATAAAAGCGGTTACGGTGTCTGGATCATGAATTCGTACAAAATAATAAAAATTGCTACTTAGAACATGCGTAATGTGTCTGTTTCGCAAGACATAACCATTGCGCGCGCCTGAGGGTGCACGATTCAAACATTAAGCGGTACCGGACGATTTTTTAATATATATATAATATATTTAATATTCTATTTAATTTAGTATATACTTCTCTCATTTCTATCATTGTGTGAATATGCATGTAAACGCAAGAAACTGGGTTGTACGTGGGGTTGTTTGATAAGAACAGCCACAAATACAAGACTAAGTTTGTAATTTGAGATTAACGAATTGTAAAATATTGCGAATATATTTGGCGTAATTTCAAACTTTCGGTTATAAAACGACCGTCGATACGTCTATAGTCAGGAGTAAAGATGAGTAATCTGAAAACATTTTTTTCTAAGTTGACCAACAAACACCGTCATAAATACAATTCCTAGATATATGCTAACACCAAACGAAGTATCTACCATACACATTTTTCACTAAGTCATTTTGTAAATCAAAATGGTTATGGTCGGATTGTCTGTAATCTCTTGTTTGTCGGGTAGTTACATTCCACATTCACTTCAGCAGAGACTATTTTTCGTTGACTTGTTTCTCGGTGTCGTATGGCAATGCCGACTGCGTTTAGACGGGATACAGATACACAGATTGCTCTTGTTTATAAGACAACATTATAGAAGATCGTCACCACAGACATTTTGCATCAGCCTCCCAGATAAAATAGAATCCAGGTCATTTGGAACATAACTTTTGCGGAAGTGTCAATTGAGAAATTTGTGGGTTCTTTTTGGGTGTCACTCTGTATATAAATATAACAAGGGAGCAATGCTCAAATACATGGATACGAAAGTAAAAACGAAATATTTTACCCACAATTTCCTCAATAATCATATCCTGGCCGAAGCCGAACCTGTTGACCACCGTAACTCATTAGTAGGGCCTACCGGTCCCGGACAGCTCTAGCTTTACAATGATGATTCATGCGTCTTGTGCCAACGTGAATTGAAATGTTACATGAATCGACTCACAACTGTAGTATTAATTATTTTAAAGTACTTCACCTTTTTCGCGTCTTGTCAAATCGGAAACAGCCGTTACGCTTGGCAAAACAAAAACCTTTTTTCCGCGAAAAAAAAAAATTAGCAAAGTTTTGGATGAAATATCAGATCTCATAGTATTCATAGAGAATTTAGGAATAAATAAAAGTGATATCCATCGAACGAAAAATATAATGTTTAACCATTGAAAATTTCAAAGCAATTGGTTCATTAGTGAATGAGAAAAGCGATTTTTCTCATAACGAGAAAAATACCAACAAGAACAACAAATAACAGCAAAACAATTCATAGGTCCACTTCGTGTCCACTAATCATATCTCTTAGAAAGTACTTCGATAGATAGAAAGTTCAAAACTCCATAATGAACAAAAATGTGTAGCGAGCAAAACCATTAAAAAATTTGAAACATGATAAATATCATGTACCCGCTCACCAGCACACACTCACAAAAATTACAAAACCTTGTTAGGCTTGGCCCAGAAATAAACACGAGTGAATGTATTGAACTTTCGGATTGTTGTAATTTTTAAGTTCCTAAGCTAATGAGGACCAATTGAATCTGATACAAAGATAACGTGGGGAATGCAATGTGATAAAGGGTATAGTCAGTGGTGGAATTCAAATTTTTTGTCAGCCGCTTTCATCACAGAAGTCATATTTTTCAGCCGGTTCTGTTACAAAAAGTCATATTTTTTTAGCAAATAAACTGATTATTTTTTATTACTTCCTAATTAACATTTCAAAATAATGAATAAGTAAGCATGATGATGTTGATGATTGTCTATATTGCTGTATATTATATATATACTCGTTGATAATGAACTCGGAAACCTGAAGGTGTATGATCTACTGAAAACACATGCTTGAAGTTGATATTCTATAAAAATGCTGTTATTCTATAAAAAAAATAAACACAAGAAATATTTATCAAAAAAAAAGAAAGTTTACCGAAATTAAACTCAAATTTTGCAGTCATCTCATGACTTGTACTTATGAGGAAGCAATTCAATTATCAGACAAACAATCACAAAAAGAAAATTACTACAATTATAAAAATCAACACATTGTATAACTTTTACGTGCAAACTTGGATCATTTAACATTTTAAAAAAAACGTGAGCTACTTGATCTCAAAAATCTTGTGTCAGATAACATGCAAAAATCTATTCACAGTAACCAGTAATGCTAACCGGTTCGCTGATCTCATAAAATTTCGTTAGACGGTTCTATAGAACCGGTGCGAACCGGCTGAATCACACCACTGGGTATAGTTAAATGTAGTAACATATATTTACGGGTAAATATGAGAAAAACTACAAAAGTGTGTCGTAATTAATTGTTTCCATCTTTGTTTTGATAGCGACCGAACATAACGGAAAGTTTTTGCATTTCTTGCAATTTACAGCGTATAAATAGCTCTTATATATTATTTAGTATCTATCGCGGATTTTATCGTTATCCCGGCGCCGTTGATGACAATATTGTTCAGTTTAAGTTGGCGATATTTATTAATAATCGAAAATAAAAGCATAACAGTCGACACGGAAGATTTAAATCAGCGCAGACTCAAAATCAAACACGATTTTCGGTCTTAATTCTTCGTCGTCATTGGCTGATGAAAATTTGGGAATCGGGTTTACTCATTTGATTATATCAGCGTT
The DNA here is from genome assembly GCF_964204865.1 of Styela clava. Lineage (NCBI taxonomy): Eukaryota > Metazoa > Chordata > Ascidiacea > Stolidobranchia > Styelidae > Styela > Styela clava. The sequence goes on along the minus strand of NC_135258.1, from coordinate 22,050,179 downwards.
TCCCAAACTGTGTTCTGCGGAACACTAGTGTTCCGCGAGCGTCTTCCAAGTGTTCCGTCAAACATGGGTCGAAATTGCGACTAAATTGGTCGCCATGGCGATCTCAGGATCTTAAAGTTTTGCCCAACTGGCAACTGTTCAATATCGCGTCACCGTCGGCCTAAAGCGGTCTAACGTTTTGATGGTTGTGGTCTTTTCGCTACTCGTCGGCCTATTTTTATGACTGTCAGGTACTTTATCAAGTTTACTGCTATCTTCTTGGTTTTGCTATGGGCTAAAATTTTAAATCTCAATGCTGCGATGGATCTTTGGCTTAAAACGGGAAGCCTCAAAAGATGTGAAAAGCCACCTAGGTAAAGCTAGCGGACACTTCCAGCAGACAGTTACCAATTTTTCCAAATTTGAACCCGCCATGTTCCACGACAGTTGTCGCGAATTCACTTAATTGCGGCTACATTGATGCAAAAAATTAGGCGATTCTCCCTTTTAGAAACTGACGACAGACCTGAAACATGAAAAAAAAAAAATGATTGAAACAACACATTTTTTCCTCGGTAAAATGAATTATTGCTCAGAAGCTCATTTATCGACAAAATCTAAAATTTAACTGAGTTGAAGCGTAATTTATGCAAGAAATATTTTTTTCTCATGCAATTCAATAATACAGTGTATTTGATGAAGATATATAAAACATATATTATATTTTAAAAAAATTCCACCATGCGGAAAGTTGGGAAATACCCCCCAATTTAAGGAAAATTTTTAAGAAATCGTCAATATAACTCAGTTAAAAGCGTAATTTATGCAGGGAATAATATTTTCTCATTCAATTCAATAATACAGTGTATTTGGTGGACAAATATAAAATACATATTGAAATTTAAAAATAATCCACCGTGCGGAAAGTAGGGAAATTCCCCTCAATTGAAGAAAAAAATATAAGAAATCGTCAATTTGACTCAGTTAAAGCGTAATTTAGGTAAGAAGGAATTTTTTCTCATCCAATTCATTAATGCAGTGTGTTTGGTAGACAAATATAGAATACATATTAAAATTTTAAAAAATCCACCGTGCGCAAAGTAGGGAAATTCCCCCCAATTGAAGAAAAAAATATAAGAAATCGTCAATTTGACTCAGTTAAAGCGTAATTTAGGCAAGAAGGATTTTTTTCTCATCCAATTCATTAATGCAGTGTGTTTGGTGGACAAATATAAAATACCTATTAGAATTTGAAAAAAAATCCACCGTGCGGAAAGTAGGGTAATTCCCCCCAATTAAAGAAAAAAATATAAAAAATTGTCAATTTAACTCAGGTAAAGCGTAATTTAGGTAAGAAGGAATTTTTTCTCATCCCATTCATTAATGCAGTGTGTTTGGTGGACAAATATAAAATACATATTGAAATTTAAAAAAAATCCACTATGCGGAAAGTAGGGAAATTCCCCCCAATTAAAGAAAAAAATATAAAAAATTGTCAATTTAACTCAGGTAAAGCGTAATTTAGGTAAGAAGGAATTTTTTCTCATCCAATTCATTAATGCAGTGTGTTTGGTGGACAAGTATAAAATACATATTACAATTTAAAAAAAATCCACCGTGCGGAAAGTAGGGAAATTCGGTACTCCCGAAATATGAGCACAAAGTTGACGCACCACCTGAAAATAGTAGGTGTACCAGGATAGGTTTAGCTTTAGAATCCAGATTGTACGCTTTCGGGAGCGCAGGAAATACCCCATTTATGCAAGAAATAATTTTTTCTCATCCTATTCATTAATACAGGGTATTTGATAAAGATGTATAAAACACATATTGAATTTAAAAAAAATTCTACCATGCGGAAAGTTGGGAAATACCCCCCAATTTAAGAAAAAGTTTTAAGAAATCGTCAATTTAACTCAGTTAAAACGTAATTTATGCAGGAAAGAATATTTTCTCATCCAATTCATTGATACAGTGTATGTGGTGGACAAATATAAAATACATATTGAAATTTAAAAAAAATCCACCGTGCGGAAAGTAGGGAAATTCCCCCCAATTAAAGAAAAAAATATAAAAAATTGTCAATTTAACTCAGGTAAAGCGTAATTTAGGTAAGAAGGAATTTTTTCTCATCCAATTCATTAATGCAGTGTGTTTGGTGGACAAGTATAAAATACATATTAAAATTTAAAAAAAATCCACCGTGCGGAAAGTAGGGAAATCCGGTACTCCCGAAATATGAGCACAAAGATGACGCACCACCTGAAAATAGTAGGTGTACCAGGATAGGTTTAGCTTTAGAATCTAGATTGTACGCTTTCGGGAGCGCAGGGAATACCCCATTTATGCAAGAAATAATTTTTTCTCATCCTATTCATTACAAGTCAATAATGAACTGTGACATCATAAACATGTCTGGCGAGAAATGAAATTGGATAATTCAAGTTTATTTATTTTTTCCAACCAGTAAAAAATAAATAAATAACACAGGCACAAATTACAAGAAAATAGTACACAGTTTTATTGGGGAAGGGAAGTCGCGGGGAATCAAAAATGGTTCGAACACCGACAACCGAAGTACTACTGTTATTATTGAATGAACAATGAATAAGGTGAACACTAAACACAATGAATAAGGGGAACACTAAACACAATAAAAAAAGTGAACACTAAAAACAAATACGTTACGGCCAGCGGTTCCCAAACTATGGGTCACGAGTACTCACGACCCACTGGTGGGTCGCAAAAGGAATCTTAGTGGGTCGTGAAAAGATGTAGAAAGATTTGATTAATTATATACTGTATAATGGTTATTAGGATCGGTAGCGACTCGAGTACGTAAATCTTCGAAAAAACAAAAGAAATTAAATCAAATTTAAATTCTAATATGTGAAAGTTTCTGTTTTACGATCTTCTCAAAGGAACAAAAGTATGCTACACAAAGAATGACCATGTGGCTTTTTTACGCATAGCAGTTTTGTACACTGTACAGCAGCACTTCTTACCGTGTTTTCCCGAAATTTAGACAGGATTTAGATTTATTTTCTTTTGAAGAATAACACTATGGTTTTTTTTTTTTGGAAGAGGTCTTTTGTGTTCATTTATCAAAAATAAAATTACATTGTAGAAAATCACGAGATTTTTTTAATAAACTTTATATAAAAACCGACATCCATTCCGACATGCAATTCTTTTTATAATTTGAATGTTAGACGGCTGTTTTTCTAATTGGGCACTAGTTGCAGAATTTGTTATTATATGAGGGAAATTATTATCAAAGTTATTTGAGATTTGGGCAAAAAGTTATAGAGCATGGACATAGCAGCAATACAAAAATAATATAACTTGAATACCTAAGGAAATAAACGTTTATTTCTAATGCAAATCAAATGTACCGCGATGACAAAATTATATGAATTATGAAATACAATTCCATTGCTATTAATGCTCGTCGAATATTGAAAAAGAAATCATAAATATTTTACGTATTAAATTAAAAAGATCTTCGTGTCAGTCCAAGAAGTTTAAACAATGAATCAGGAACCACCAGGACGAAGACACATCATTTATCACATCCTTTGACTTGAATGAGACCTTTACATTCCGTATTTCGATGTTAATATTGACTCGTGAATACATCATATAGAATTCACACTGGTGTTCAAAAACACGACCTGAAAAACAAAGCATAGAAAAATAGTTTGCGAAAAAATTGCGTCATAACCAGTGGTGGGATTAAGCCGGTTCGCACCGGTTCTATAGAACCGCTTCACGAAATTTTATGAGATGAACGAACGGGTTAGAATTACTGGTTACTGTCAATGTTCTGTTTGCAACAGAACCGGCCAAAAAATATGACTTTTGTGATGGAACCGGCTGAGTTAAATAGACGATTTGTTAAATATTTTCTTCAAATTGGGGGGAATTTCCCTACTTTCCGCACGGTAGATTTTTTTAAAATTTTAATAGGTCTTTTATATTTGTCCACCAAACACACTGCATTAATGAATTGGATGAGAAAAAATTCCTTCTTACCTAAATTACGCTTTAACTGAGTCAAATTGACGATTTCTTATATTTTTTTCTTCAATTGGGGGGTATTTCCCTACTTTCCACACGGTGGATTTTTTTTAAATTTTATTATATATTTTATATTTGTCCACCAAGCACACTGCATTAATGAATTGGATGAGAAAAAATTCCTTCTTACCTAAATTACGCTTTAACTGAGTCAAATAGTCGATTTCCTATATTTTCTTCTTCAATTGAGGGGAATTTCCCTACTTTCCGCATGGTGGATTTTTTTTAAATTTTAATAGGTCTTTTATATTTGTCCACCAAACACACTGCATTAATGAATTGGATGAGAAAAAATTCCTTCTTACCTAAATTACGCTTTAACTGAGTCAAATTGACGATTTCTTATATTTTTTTCTTCAATTGGGGGGTATTTCCCTACTTTCCGCACCGTGGATTTTTTTTAAATTTTAATATGTATTTTATATTTGTCCACCAAACACACTGCATTAATGAATTGGATGAGAAAAAATTCCTTCTTACCTAAATTACGCTTTAACTGAGTTAAATTGACGACTTCTTATATTTTTTTCTTCAATTGAGGGGAATTTCCCTACTTACCGCAAGGTGGATTTTTTTTTAATTTTAATATGTATTTTATATTTGTCCACCAAACTCACTGCATTAATGAATTAGATGAGAAAAAATTCCTTCTTACCTAAATTACGCTTTAACTGAGTCAAATTGACGATTTCTTAAATTTTTTTCTTTAATTGAGGGGAATTTCCCTACTTTCCGCACGGTGGATTATTTTTAAATTTCAATATGTATTTTATATTTGTCCCCCAAATACACTGTATTAATGAATTGGATGAGAAAATATTATTTCCTGCATAAATTACGCTTTTAACTGAGTTATATTGACGATTTCTTTAAAATTTTCCTTAAATTGGGGGGTATTTCCCAACTTTCCGCATGGTGGAATTTTTTTAAAATTTAATATATGTTTTATATATCTTCATCAAATACACGGTATTAATGAATTGCATGAAAAAAAATTATTTCTTGCATAAATTACGCTTCAACTCAGTTAAATTTTAGATTTTGTCGATAAATGAGCTTCTGAGCAATAATTCATTTTACCGAGGAAAAATGTGTTGTTTCAATCATTTTTGTTTTTTATTATGTTTCAGGTCTGTCGTTAGTTTCTAAAAGGGAGAATTGCCTGATTTTTTGCATCCATGTAGCCGCAATTGAGTGAATTCGCGACAACTGTCGTGGAACATGGCGGGTTCAAATTTGGAAAAATTGGTAACTGTCCGCTGGAAGTGTTTGCTAGCTTTACCTAGGTTGAAAAGCCGGCTGTGCAAGTTGATGCACAAAGTGAAATTGTGAACGTTACGGTTTTGGTTGAAAATGATAATAATTTTTCTTCAAAGAGTGGTACTTCTTCACCAGCCAGTGACTGCAACAAACCTGCTGTTAAACGTAAATATGACGAGGGATATCTGGGCTTGGGATTCACCTGGACTGGTTCTGAAGATGCGATGCGCTTTGTGTAGTATGTCAAAAGATTTTACAAAATAGTTCATTGGTCCCTGCCAAATTGAAGAGACATCTTGAAACCCATCACCCTCACTTAGCTAATAAAAGCATATCATTTTTTGCCACCAAACTTGTTGGAATAAAAGCAATGCAAAGAATTAGACATTCAACATTCAATGATAAATTACTAGAAGTATCTTACTTAGAGAGCCGAAGAATTGCTATGGCGGGTGAGGCACACACTATTGCTGAAAAGCTCATCAAACCATCTATCCTTGATGCTGTGAAAATCTTGCTGGGCGAGAGCGAATCCAAAAAACCGGAAAGCATTCCTTTATCGAACAATACAGTAAGCCGCCGTATAGATCACATGGGAATTTATATCAAGTATGAAGTATGCTCTCGTTTACAAAAATGCGATTTTTTTTGTCTCCAGATCGATGAGTCTACAGATGTGGCAGGTTTGGCGGTATTACTTGCATTTGTTCGTTACGCCTATGAGGGTGATATTCAGGAAGACTTGCTTATGTGTAAAACTTTACCCACTTATACCACAGGTGAGGAAATATTCAGGACTTTGGATTCGTTCATGAGTGAAAACGAAATTACTTGGGGAAAATGCATGGATGTGTGCACGGATGGAGCCAAAAGCATGACTGGCTCAGTAAAAGGTGTGGTGACACGAATTAAACAGAAAAATCCGGAATGTTCCAGCTCTCATTGTGCTATACACCGTTATCAATTGGTAGCAAAAGGAATGCCTTCCGAACTAACCAGGGTTTTGGATGACGTGGTAAAAATTGTTAATTTCATCAAGTCAAGACCACTGAAAAGCAGGCTCTTTTCTATTATCTGTGAAGATATGGGAAGTCTCCGTTGCAATCTGTTGTTGCATACAGCTGTGCGCTGGTTGAGCCGAGGTAAAGTGCTTGTGAGAGTTTTTGAATTAAGGGAGGAACTATTGGCATTTTTTAAGAAAGACAAATTTAGTTTGTCGTGCTGCAACATGGCTGCAGTTCCTTGCTTATATGGCAGATATATTTTACAAGTTGAATGAATTTAACTTACGCATGCAAGGCAAGTACGAACCCGTACTTTCAGTCAAAGATAAAGTTACCGCCATGAAAAGGAAACTCAAATTTTGGAGTGAAATGGTGAATATCAACGATCTATCTTGCTTTCCTTCCCTGCAAAACTTTCTTGTAAACAGAAATCTTAAGATAGATGGCTCGGTGAAAAACAATATTGTACGACACTTGAACGAACTTCAAACAACTTTTCTCCAGTATTTTCCCGAGGAGACGGACAACTTTGATTGGATTCGTAACCCAGTCAGTAATTCAATTGTTTCCTTCACTGGCAGAACCATGGAAGAGTTTATCGAACTTTCAAGTGATGGAAGTTTGAAATTAGAATTCACAAGCCACCCACTTGGCTAATTTTGGCTGAATATGCGAAATGAATATCCTGCCGTTGCAAGAGAGGCAATGAAGAAAATGTTGCCTTTTGCGACTACCTACTTATGCGAAACAGGGTTTTCGCGGTACGTGTCCACCAAGACAAAGTACAGGAGCCGATTGGATGTCGAAGCGGAGATGTACGTTCAGCTATCCACTATTACACCTGATATTAAACGTCTTTCCTCTTCTGTGCAAGCTCATCCTTCCCATTAAATTTGAGTAAATCCGTCACACTGCGACTCCGGTCACACATAATTAGTACTGTATATATTTATTCATCAGTTTTTGTTTGAACTTTAGTGATGATAAATAAACAATTGATTGACACCATTTTTCTTTAAATTTACCCTCTTATTTCTTGGTGTTCCGCGAGGCGGGATAAAAAGCGTAGGTGTTCCGTGGCTGGAAAAGTTTGGGAAACGCTGGATTATATAATTAAGACGATGATCGCATAATCACATTTGCGTTTTTCTGAATCAACGAATGATTTCGTTAGCATAATAAAAATATAAGCCCGTGATAGAACAACAATTCTTGTGTTGAAGGAAAATTGTGGCGGAATTTAGCTTAACGATGTCGATGGACTAAATAACACTTACGCTGACGAGTCAGAATTTATAACAAAGATTAGTCTTTTAAAAAAAAAAGTGTGTGCTGTTAAAGACTTTGATTCACCTACAGAATTTGAAACATTTCACTGGTCGCATAGTCGCTCTTTTTCTGTGCTTACCAGGATATATATATTTACGATACAACACAATTCATAGGTGTGAATACTGTAAGTTTATTCAGTCTAACCACTAATTTCAATCTCAACACACATGTAATTTTTATTTATATAAATGCTTTACAATTTCATACTATTCCTGATTCATTAGTTTCCGATTCCGTTATATTGCCTCCGTGTCCTTCTCATCTTTGCACCGTCTGTAGGCTCCTTGTTAGTATTCCTTCAGTGCTGGTTCATGGTATCATTTTAGTCCTTCTGTGGCGCCGAAAACGCGACCACACCCTACGGCCGCCAACTTGATATTGACGTACAGTGCGGTGGAAATTTAAATTTTTTGCATTCGGCTGCTACTTCAAAAAATTGCTTACATAGTGTGATTGTGGAGATAAGTTTCCAAATATCACGGTGTCAAAGGTCGAAAAACATCCACAGGCGCGTACACCAATGGTTCAAATGGCGCCACTTCATCTGATTCTAACTTCAAAGGTGATTCTGAGAACAAAAAGTACTGTAAAAAAGTACGGTAGCTACTGTCATGACTGTAGTAATAATACCTGTGCAATGATAGCAACGTAGAGCAGTCAAGATTGTTCGTTTATATTTTATATGTAAGTTACCGTTATTTGAATTTTGAATGTTTTTCTCATTCAGCCATTCCAGTATTCGGCTGTGTTTAGTGCAAAAATGGCTTCCGTTTGTTCTAAATCTATGGAAACCTAAATTGTTAACTTAATTTTTACATGCAACTATTTGATGCCTTCAAATTTTGGTATCTACATCAGTGCTCTTCAACAGGGGTTCCGCGGAACCCTAGGGTTCCGCAATACATGCAGTGGGGTTCCGTGAGTTTATTGGGTTCCTTAGGGGTTCCGCGTTTTTTTTTTCAGGGGAAATCAATTCTTGCTTCAGCATGTTGATGCGTCGTTGCAAAGTTGTTTAAAGAGAGTTGTAGACATAAGTGTGAGAATTGCATTGAGCGCCGTGGAGCCACGATTCAAGAAGATTGCAAAGGAAATGCAAGAAAAACCTAGTCATTGAATTTCACGCTCGTTACCGTCTTTCTGTTTTGTTGTTGAAGTAGAAATATTTGAATTACAAATGTTTTGTGTTACGGGTATTCCGTGTTTTTTTTTTTAATTTTGTTAATTCTGTAATTGGGGTTCCATAAAAAACGAAAAATTATCTCAGGGGTTCCACAAAAACAAAAAGGTTGAAGAGCACTGATCTACATGCAACATGTGCCGGTAACAATTACAGAAGTATGTGTGTTCTAGCTTTTGTTTGTTTTGCATTTTCTTTACTTAGCCTGCATGTCAATATTTTTAACTTATGTCTGTATGTGTGCCTAGCTTTTCTATCAAATTAAATGCCAGGAAAGCCGCTCACTGCTGCTGAACTGTGTTCTTAGGTTTTGCTCATTTCCCAGGCATTTCTGTTATATGATTTGTTGGTTTCCGTGAGTATTGTATTTTTGGAATGCCGAAATACTGAAATACACTGTCTGCACAGTCTGACTGTATTGTATAACTTTTAACCTAGGCCTATCGCAGTACTGACCCACACACCACACTTGACCCCTTAATGTGTCACTCCACTCTGCCACTCCTTGAATACTGATAGTATTTTATATGCATATTCAGATATTTATCAGGTTCAAATCAACTTTAGTTTCAATTCCTACTTGAAACATTGTTTCGATGAATAAACATATCTTATATAACATGTATCTAATCTAGAACCAGAGAACTGTCTGCTGATGATGGAGTCAAAATTTTATTTGTATAATTTTGAGATAAATTGTGTTTATGCCTCATTTATTTTTTGATAGTTGAAGTAGTTAGCGAATACAGAAATACTAACGTTGAAATACAAAAATATGGGTTCAGAAGTTCCCAATGAATTTAAATTAAACAGCTGCCCCAGTGACGGAATATCTGCTGTGAAATTCGCTCCTACTACCTCGCAGTTTCTTCTGGCATCATCATGGGATTGTACTGTTCGACTGTATGATATAACTGAGAACACACAGCGGTTTAAATATACTCACTCGACACCTGTGTTGGACTGTTGTTTCTCTGTAAGGCCTATTTACTTGTATTAATCCAGTTATTGGACATGCTGAAAATGAAAAAATAGTTTCAAATTTTTAAAGTGATCAAATCTTGCAGATTCTGAGATTGGTCTATTGCTCAGTGAAATCAGTTTGTAACAGAGATTAAATTTTCTGAAGTGTACCAAATGGGTTGAAGAGTTTGATCATAGTTTAATATTTTTATGTCAAAAGGGTCCTCAGAGAACTCACCTTTTGAGTGATTGCATGTAACCTTGATATGAGCAAAAAAAATAAAAATCTGAGCAAAAAATAAAAATCTGATACTATTATGGAACATGTTGTTTATGACAGGATGGTACTCATGCATGGAGTGGAGGATTAGATTGTACTCTCAAATCTTATGATTTCAACTCAGGAATGGAAATGGTAATTGGCAATCATAATGCTCCCATCAGGTATGGCTATTTGTACTTTTGTGTTTTAGTAACTGAAATATATTCACCATAGTTAAACATTTTATATTGGCAAACATACTTTGATTGAACTAATCTTATCAATAATTTCAAATTTATGGTTTTAATTTTCAACTTAATTCTTGGTGATGCAAAATATATTTTATTGGAATTTAGCATGACAAATATAATTATTGAAGACTACAGGACTCATCACATCATTGTTGCAGGGTTATTTATGCAACTGCATGCCAGTCAGTCCATGTGTTTATAAATATGCTGGCCATCTCCCTAACTGACCTGGACAGTTGAACAGGCAATCAATCATAGTTTGCCAAATAAATGATGCATCTTACTGGCTTTTCACTCTTCCAAGAACTAATATCCTAGTAAAACTCTCGTCATTTATGATATTTCATCCAAGGTGTGTGGAGTATTGTCCTGAAGTTGATGTGATAATCACTGGAAGTTGGGATCAGACATTGAAACTCTGGGATTCAAGAGATAAAAAATCTATTGGATCTTATTCACAACCTGAGAAGGTAGTATCATATTAGTATGATTGTTTTCTTGAGCTATATAGATTCTCTGATGCAATGTTCCCTCTAATTTTTTGTAGTATGTGTGCGCAGAAATTTTGGTGTGTGCGCACTTTTTTGGGAATGACTAATATTTGTGCAAAACCAATGAAGAAATTTTGATGTTCTAACCGGGTAATAAGTGGGCCAACAACAAACTTTCTCAACCTGCCAACCGAGCGCATTGTTACATTACATCGAAATACGTCTGTGCGCAGTAAATCTATGCGTGTGCGCAGCCTCTGAAATCTGTGTGCGCGCGCACACGCGCACACCTTAGAGGGAACACTGCTCTGATGTATTACCCAGGAACGCTAATGGCAATAAGATTGGTGGCACAGACAGAATATTTTCAATTGGGATTTGATTTGTTAACGAATTCTGATACTTTTACAATTTAGATATTTACAGATTTATTGTTTTAGATTTCAGATGAAATTTATACTGTCAATGTTTTCGGCCATTGATTTTGCAGAGTAATTTGTAATAAAATTTTTAACTAAAAGTTTTAAACCACTTCTCATAGGTCTACACAATGGCAGTCTCAGGTGATCGGGTTATCGTTGGTACTGCAGGAAAACGAGTCCTGGTTTGGGATTTAAGGAACATGAGCTATGTACAACAACGACGGGAATCAAGTTTGAAGTATCAAACAAGATGTATAAGAGCTTTTCCTAATAAACAAGTATGAATAAATTTGAATTTGGTTGGCCTTCTAGAATAGGTTCAAAATCTTCTTTTATGTAAGTGCAGAAAAATATATATTCATTATACTATCCCCTACTTCTGTGGAGAAGTTGTTAAAAAATGAACAACATTTGTCCGAATAAGAAACTCATTGGTATTGTGCTGTTCAACCTCCATATTACCTATCAAAATATCATATGCGATACTTCAATATTTCTAAATTTAATTTCCGAAGTTAATCCATATATCGTGACTTGTGATATGCTTTGATTTTGTTGATTCTATTCCTACATTCTTTTCCATTCCTACTACCTACTGTATTTTCCTACCTCTTGTATTGGGACCTATATGTAATAATTTATACCAGTGGTTCTCAAACTTTCATATCCCTCATCCATCAGTTATATCCCATGATAAAATAAAAAATCCAACAAATGAAAGCAAAAGAATATATGCATTTCAGTGTTAGAATTAAACAACATCAGTTGTTAAATTTTACATTTTCCGCTCCGTGGCCCCCTGGTGGCTGAGCCCAGTTTGAAAATACCTGATTTATACTAATTTTCAATTGCCAGGGATTTGTTTTGAGTTCAATAGAAGGTAGAGTTGCAGTAGAATACCTTGATCCATCACCAGAAATCCAGAAAAAGAAATATGCTTTCAAATGTCACAGGACGAAGAAGGATGGAGTTGAAAATATCTATCCTGTCAATGCAATATCGTTTCATAACAAGTACAACACTTTTGCAACCGGTAATTATCTATTGCATTTATTCGTCAATAGCTCTGTTTCAGATCTTTGCTCTGCTCAATATGGACAGTGTTATAAATTATAATGAGACATGCCTCATTAACGATAACACAGTAAAATAATGAAATCGCACAATTATTTTTATATTGTTGCTTATCATACCAAATGTTTGCGAATTCAACCAAGTTTTTGTGTAATAATTTGGAAATCTAATATACGACTTCGAGCTGGTTATGTTTTTCCATAAGTAGTATTGAATGTATAACTGTTAACTTAGTATTCTATTTATATAATTTGTCAATACCAAGACCATTGTTATTAACCTGACAATAACAATTAAATGTTTTCTAAATTCTGAAATTGGGTATGAATACAGGTGGATCAGATGGTTTTGTTAATGTTTGGGATGGATTTAACAAGAAGCGACTCTGCCAATTTCATCTTTATCCAACATCTATCGCATCACTCTCATTCAGTCATGATGGATCAATGCTGGCTATTGCATCATCATACATGTATGAGAACGGAGAACCTGCACCAGATGATGCGAGTAATCCAGATGATGCCATATATGTGAGACATGTAACTGATGCAGAGACGAAACCGAAGTGAGCATAAATTTTTTCATTTCAAACTTGTTGTTAGATAATGATAGTAATGGGTGGAACAATTAATACCTTGAACTTGAAGCTGTATAATTTTAGTATGATGTATTCTGAGCATTGTTTGAAAAATTCTGTTACATTAATAGCCTTTTTTTTTAAATTTTTTTCAGATCTCTGGCGACCTAATTGAAAATGATCACATCATGCTGAAATAGCTGCTTCCCATGCGGTGGAGTTTTGGCCATCTTTGATTTTGTGCATCCCTACTGTTTTGTACTAAGTCAAGGAAATGTGACATTGTTGAAGTTATTCCCACATTACCACCAGTAGGGCTGGGCAGTGCGAAACAAATAGCAAATTATTCCAATCGATTCAGATGAAAATTTCAAATTGCTCCAAAGGATAAGATGAATCCCTCAACTTAGTTCTATTGAAGCCCTATTTTTAATATGCAATTCTGACATAAGATCCGACTCTTTATTTCCTAATGAGTTATTGATGGAATAATTTTCTTATTGTCTGTGAACACTCAGATTTGCCTATGTGATATATTCCATGTTTTCAGCAATTCATGTGTCCGGATATCACATACAATTACATATCTCACAATATTCGAGATATGCGATTCTCTAATTATCGGGTATTCGAAAATGCCCAGCCCTAACCACAAGAAGAATAGACTAAGGATATGAATGATAGGATTTACATATTTATTCTGACTAAGCATCTCGTAAAAGTTGGATTCTCTGTATTGAGGCTCATTTAGGGATAAAGTATTTTAAAGTTAAAATTTTACCACTTTTCCTTAAGCTTTGAGCAATTTCTCAATTTTCTATCATACCAGTGAGACCTACTGTACATCAGAAAAAAATGATTTTGGAAACCTAACAGAATTGACTTTTCGACTTTACCGGTTAAATTAATCTTTGTGATTAATCTATTTATCGGGGATATGCATGAACTTACATTCTATTTTTAATGTCAGCTTCCGAGTGTAAAATTTAGTCAAAAATACTTTTGACAAAACACTGTCTTATAATATTTGAATATAAAAATATGTCTTGATATCAAATATCTTTTAAAGTTGTTGACTTTGGTAAAATGGAAAATTAGGTTTGTCTGGAATGGAAATTGTAAATAGCATATTGGTCTTCCTTGAAAAGGGCTTTCTAAGATGAAACAATTTCATTTGAATGTCGACTTACCCAATAGTTTTTTTATGCCTGTTTAAATGTTTATTACGCTCTGCATTAGATAACATAATTCCAAGCCAGAATTTGCCAATAAAGCGTGCTCAGTTGGAAGCAATATATGTAGGCTAATAACCTAAACAGATCAGATAGTACGTTGAATTTTAAAACACTTTTATAAATTCAAGGCTATAATAAAACGTCAAGACACCGGATAACCGACGTTGTATCTGGGGTGGGTAATGATAATTACCGTGTTGCACATTTCACAATTTTCAAGTGCGTTGTATACCTTATAAATACCACCAACATTTAGGTATACTCGAAGTAAAAAAAAAATTTAATGTGGTCGGCCAAGTCATTATGAATGAATATTTCAGATTTTACTGGCAGAGTCAAATAATCAACCGCGCAAAAGTATAAAAAACGTAAAAACAAAGTTAGATTAGTGGATTCTTTTTTCTTGTATAGTTCCGGTAATTTGGTCATAACGGGGATTCAATTCTTTTTCAATTGCTCCTGGCATCAAAGAATCATAATCAAGATTTAAGTTGAATCTGATGGGCTGCCGGTCCCGGCGTCAACGGTAATAATAATGTTTGTTAACCATAGCCGACAACGCCAACCATACACGCGTCTGCTATTATCTATATAAATTGTGAAGCTAAAGCCGGTTCTTTGTTTTCAAATGCTCGAGTTATGCAAGCTGAAGGATGCATTTGACGCTGTTTTCCAAAATTTGGTAGGGGTGTGGTTCTCCTAGTCCCGTCCTGTTTACGGCCTTACACAGGCAGACGCCATGCGCACGACAAAATGTCAACATTAGCTGCAACTTGCAGGCTGCTGGCAAATTCGAAGTTTGAATACTCCAATCTGAAGGGAAATAACTTAGATTAGGAATCACCTAAACGTGAATGTCCCTTTCGAAAGTCGTGCCATGTGTGCCGCGTTTACATCGTCTCCAATTGAATATTCTAATACATTACAGTTTGGAAACCCTGGCTTAGGCTGTTCAACCTTCGTATACCATTCAGGAATACACTCGAATGTATACCGTATACTATACACGGTTGAAGAGCCCTGTTCTAGAATACTTAAATTGAATCCAGAATACCTAATCTTATTCAATTCTTATTGTTCTTCAAATGTCGGAGTGAAAAACACGTTCAAATTCAACATGTTAAACGTCAGTCGTGCAACAACATATATGATACCAGAACGGTCCATTGGTCGGTCCACTTTGTGTTCGACAAGCAAGTCTTTCGTCAGTCGTCGGCCCCCTAAAAATATAGAAACATAAATGTGAAGAAAAAACGGTGTCTTTTTGTCACAAAGCAAAGTATTCGTTATACGTTACGTTGCAGTACCCCAATGTGCGTCAAGATTACTGCCGGTTCCTATTGGAGTGGACGAATCCGAATACAGCGTCTTCCTGTTTACTCGGTATTGGACAATGGACAATCAATAACAATTGCAGCAGAAGATTTTCCAGCATGGTATAAATTTAGCTTATCTCAGCTTATAGACAAATTTATCAGAGTTATGTGATGATGTTGAATACCGCACTGAGTATGAAATGTTTCATAAATTGTAAATTACGTTCATACTTTCAGTGAATCATTGATAAAACGAATCATAGATATATATAATTCTATCGATAAGATATATCGGAGTTTTGAAGTCTTCGTGGGAGAAACTTATATGAAATGTATATTTGAGAACAATATAATAAACTATCCATTAGGGTTTTTCTAATTGGTATCATTTGAATTGTATTGGACGGGAACGGTGCATTTTTGAACAACATCACTGGCAACAATTTGGCAATACGACGCGCAAGTCCAATTCGTATTTGGAACTGAGTTGTCTCCTAGACACAAGTGGGTTGAAGTGCATTGATGACAGATCAATGAGTAAAAAAATGGATGGTGTGTGTATGATTCATTTTCGAATTATAAACCCCGTGCACATCATCGTATTTACTCACCTCAAACACTTCGGGATGCTACCAAATAAATGTAGCCTATTAGTTCTTGTTATTGTGACGTGGAATTATGGGGATATTCTGACCAATTCAATTACCACAAACATCAGAAAATGTGATAAAAGTTCAGCATTGGTGAAAAATTATCGCCCGAATGCCAGAATTCTTCATTTTGAACAATTCAAATTTGTTTGAGTCAGACAGCCAAAGAGAAGTATTTTCGAAGTCGTGGGATGTTGGGTTAGAAGGTCAGCATCCACACGACTCTCTTGTCTTGAAACCTTTTAAGAAAAAATTTGGACAATATCAAGAGACGCGTTTGTTTTTCGTTGAAATGCGGATAAGGAAATCCCACCAAGGGCAAACTCGCTTTGCCAATAGTGACCTTCGTGACGAATGAGCATAACGCCATACATATTGGATATTTTTTTTCTCAGAAAGATTCATAATAATTTCAATAAAAAAAACAGTCATTGTGATAATAGTTCGCTCAGTGGCTCTCCGGATAGCAGTTTTAAAATCTTTTTGTCATGAAACACGATTGGACTATTATCAAAGATGCCATCGAATAGTTTTCAGGACTGCCACAAGAGAAGATGCCGAACGTACAATAGAACACAACTGTTTGTGTCATTCGATTCATGCAACAAAAACTATCTGTTTCAGAAAATACCAACGCCATACGGTCTTATCGATGCATTGGGTAACTCTATATTTTAAATGTGAAAGTATTAAAAAACTAGGCGAAGTAGTAATCAGTCTGTTGGTAGATACAACCTGTAAGCAAACTTCACAGGTAGAGAAAGGGTTTGGCGACTGGGAATATATTCAACGAAAATAAAATGAAGATGTGATGGTCAGCGCCATTTGAACTGTAGACGATTTTTTTCTTCTCTATTACAAAAATTGACAGAAATAATCCCAATTTCATCTACGATACAAAAGTAAATACCAAATTCAAGATTGTACAGAATTTACAGTAACAATGAAAAACTATCTGAATGCAACGTCTGCTACTCAGAAAGATTTTTCGTGCATTGCCAATTAACACAACATATCGTATACCATCCACATCTCAAATGTTACTTGTCTTGTCAAATTTCGAAGACGCTTGACTATTTCCGCGACAAATATAAAAACTTGAAGTATATAATATTTGTTCCGAACTATTTATAAAAATAACGAACTCAAGGAATAATAGAACAACAGACGAAGCACATGTTTCTTTTTAAATATAAAAGATTTTCTGATTTATGTCACGTTACTAAAATGTACGTAGAGGAAGGCCCACGTTGGGACATGGGGCACAGTGAAATATCAGCTCTCACACTCATATTATATCTGCAATCAGCCACGCTTAACATGGCATATCGGTGAGTCACTACATCCGCAAAAACAGACATCGGCAATGCAGAGCGACTAGAGTTATAGAGCAAAGTCGGTTTTGGGGTGTTTAAAGTAAAATTTTGGCATCTCAGTCTTTTCTTTCTTCCACTCTTACCTTTTCAACAGGACAAACCACTGCCTGGCTATTTTTAGTCAAATATTCATATCGTTGGCGGAATGTTATACCTTTCTAATCTGGACATAGAGCGGTCTGAAAATGTTTGGTGGTTATGCTGTCAATGAACCGGGGTTCAGTGAGATATGGTTCATGGTGCCCCATTAATTAGTGTTTCATCAATTGAGTGCTTGGAGTCCTGAAGATATGCTGCGTTATGTTATGTGTAATAATAGGATATACCTAACGATGAGTTATCTTTTGTGCAGGAGTGGGAAAAGATTAAAGTAGATTACTTAGCAATGAAGGTACCTGTAACAATATGTCTAGCATTTTCTTCATCTTGCATATGGCAGTATGGGTCTGAAGTTTTTAAACTGTAAGTCACTGTATTTATTTACGTTTCTCAGGTAATTGCAGTCATATCAGATCTACGGTACCTCAGTTGGAAATGCCTCGTAAAGAGTCGGAAAAACTACTATGGGCTTGATTGACCCCGAAGGAATGAAACAGTAGGCCGCGAGCCGAGGCCCGGAAAAACGCCTAGAAAGTGAGTTTCGTAGCGCACATCAGGTAACTACCTGAAAATGATTTTAAAATGTTCCTTAAAATTTAGTAACAGGTATTGCCTTGTTCCCACTTCCAAAAGTTGCACGTTTTACGGAAAAGACGCTTTTACTACAAGAAATATGTGCTACGATCTGTCCTATATTCTCTACATTTTCGGCAATGAACAATGACTTCTGCATGACGTAACAATTGAATCGAATCAGCTGTTAGCGAGCGATGAATATTAGTTATTACTGCTCGAACTTGCGTTGAGTTGGGCAGCCTTTCCATAGCTCTGTTTAGTTATTATTAGTTAAGTTATGCTAAGACGTTGTTGAAAAATGTATAAGTAAGTTATTAAACACTTGTAGATCCTTACCACAGATATGGGCCGTGAGACGAAGCCTTGAAAACGCCCAGAAAATGAGTTTTGTAGCGCACATCTGGTATGACTGGTAACTAAATAAATTCTTCAGTTTTGTGTGAAAATGAACATACTGAACGCATTACAGCTTGTTCCACAATCCTGATGCGAAATTGAACATAAGAGGTTCCCGGAAATTCAATAACCATAAGTTTACAACACATACATAAGAATTATGCAATTCGAGAGCCCTGCAGCACAGCACACTGACACAACTGTATTCCTGTAATGTTTTACCTGACCAAAATCGGACTTCTTCAGTCAATCATAATTTATTAGGTAGATTACGAAAAATATGGCATACATGTAACCAACAACAAAAAATACTTTAATGTTTGACAGGAATCGCGAGTGACCTCGAAAGCAGCGACACCAACAACGCTGATTCACATTAGCGAATAAATTTTATGTAATAACCACAAGCAGTTTACAACAAGAACAGCATAAAAAGCTACATCCATTTTATAGAAGGTATCAAACGTATTTATTTTTAAGCAATGAAGTCACAAATTAACATCGTGAGCACGAAAACACAAATAAATCAGTTATTTCTCACTTAGAAATTTACATTCTTCATATCCTCTTCATACAGTGAACAAACAAATTCCTCAGCTTTATTTATTAATGCCTCGTTAACCTCAAAAGATCCTCATAGTTGAGAAAAAAATGAATTGAAAACCTCAATGAAGTCTCCAACATGAGTTTGATGGGCAGTTCCAATTGCAGAAAAGTGCTAAAGTATTTCAATATGAATAGCCCATCTAAGCTGTTTGCAACTATTATGATTCTCATGTACCTTTACGCTTCAAGACTTCTTGTTTAATCCATTTTATAGCACTGATAGCAGCAGGGATTAGACTCACTGCAGGGGTCACCAACCTTTTCGGAGCCGAGGGCTACTTTTAGGGTACAGATTAAGCTGCGGGTAACCAGTTGTACACTTTGTACACTTTAAAAAAATCAGTTGCTCGATTAAGCTTCAATTATTGATATAATTACGGGTATTTAGTGAAGTATAGACACTAATAAACTTTAGGATTCTTCAGGAAATCAAACGATTATCACAACGTTGCAAATAAATTTCTATCAATAACGCTTGTATTTCAAAATTGAGTGTTTTTTAATTGATTTTCAACACTCTGCACAAGTCTAAGATAAAATGGACTTAGCAGTTGTACTATCAAATGTTGCATAGTATTATACTCCGACGTGTAACTTGACACTGTAACTCTGAGCGAGTCTTGCAGATTTTCATCAGTGAGGCGTGTTCCATGTTTGTTCCTGGTGGAGTGAGTCGGGGCGCTATGGCCCATCGTGTTAAGCGTTAAGTTCGCAGGTTAGAATCCCATGCGGGGATAGTCATGTGCGAAAGGATTGCTGGACTCCGCCGTAGGGTGGTTCACGTAACCGCTGGTCGGTTAAGGCTTCTTCCGCCATCAAGTCCAGGCTTCCGGAAACAAATAACTAACTAATCCCATACCCGACATCGAATGGTAACCGGCGAGAAGCCGTGGTTTGTCATATGGTTAAGCCTTCCTATCGGCTATCTTCTCCCCCGGGATAAATATGTAAATTTCCTCCTATCCGGACTTCCGGAGTTTGTCAAAAATGTTGATTCGAAAGGTAGGTTGAAACAAACGATGGTCTCGTAAAATAGGATTGCTGTATGATTTGAATCGCGAGCTTTTTCTGTCCGTACTGTGCTGACTAGTGGGTAGTTAGCGCGGAAGATTACGTGACAAGATGTGAAATATCTCTCCGCTTTGCCGTCGCTAAAATCGCCCCACTAATCAGACACACGCAGGCTGTTTTTATGGTGGTATAAATATATCCACTTACCATTCATCGTGAAAATGATGGATTTTTTTTTTGGAATCAATAATTGTATTATTACTGCTCCGCTAACCAACGGACAAGAAAAAGCGCGGGTTCGTGGAAAGTGATCTCAGTGTGATGTCATAATTGGAAGAGTGTTAATTGACCCGTCACATTTCTGAGGTCAAATAAAAATAAGGTTGATGATTACAATAAAAAATATAGTGTCATTTCTAGTTCCCATATAAGTGTGATTTATACTGAAATAGCAGGACAAAATTTAATTGATCTAGCTTACTTATAAGAGCCGTTATTAAGCTTAGTTTGGAACAGACCTGCGGGCGACTCATATGGTCTTCGCGGGCGACTTGGTGCCCGCGGGCAACGCGTTGGTGACACCTGGATTAGAGCCTGCATTAGGTCGGATTGGTGGAACATTGCCGTTTTCTTTTGTAGTACAGTATCTAAAATGAGGAAGAAAATCATATTTGGAACAGCATGAGTGTAAAAATACCACTAAATACTAATACCTTGAATACATATTGCATTTTATCTGATGTACTCAATGAGCGTATATATGCTCATTGCATGTACTACAGTCCAGCAGTGTTTGCATACCATTACTAGACTATATCTACACTAAATTTTGCTATATCACAGTCTGAAATGCCACATGACAGTATGAGTATGGACTATAGACTATATTTTAAAACATCAACTGTCTGTCTACAACTTGATTTCTCACCTCTAAATCGTTTCCAATGCTACTTTGTTTCCACTCCGGCATAACTTATCATTGCTTCCCAGGTTCTTGTCGACTCTATGAATTTAGATTTAGACCAACCGACATTAGTAAAATTGATTATTTTATTCTCTTTCACACAACCGTGCATTACAGAAACAGCTATTAATTTCTATTTCCAAATATGCTGTGGCCTATATAGTAGTATAAGTCTGCTGAATAGTCAAGATGAGTCATTAAATTAATCATAAACATTTCATGCAAGCCAGAAAATATCGTTGTTTGTGACATATTATTCTAAGTCTAGCCGTCTTTGGAGTTACCGCACCGTACCTATTTAACAACGTCTTATGAGCTAGTGCTCAACTAAAATTGCTATTTATGGTAAGGATATACAAGTGTTTAATATCTTACTTATACTTTTCAACACCTCCACTTTAGAATAACTGAACTAATAATAACTGAAAAAAACTATGGAAAGGCTAATCAACGAAAAAGCGAGCAGTAGTAGTACATCTGATATTCATCCGACCACTGGGGATCCCCCTACAGCTGACTAATTTGATTGTTACGTCATGCAGAAGTCTGCGTTCATTGGCCCATGATACCGGAAAAGCAGAAAAAATAGGACAGATGGTAACACATATTTATTGTAGTAAAACCGTCTTTTCTGTAAAACGTGCAACTTTTGGAAGTGGGAACAAGGCAATATTTAATTCAAGACATTAGAAGCATCAATCAAAAAAACAAAGATCTTGCAGTTGGCAAACATTTCAATCAATCAGGCCATTCCATGAACGACTTTTTGGTAATCGGAATAGAAAAACTATATCGAGATCAAGTATACCGGCAAACGAAAGAAACCTATTTTATTAACAAATTCAAAACATTAGAACCTCTAGGGATGAATTTAAGAGATGGATAAATTCACAATTTATGCTAATTTGAACAATACATTTCATTGTCATTTACACTTGATTTCTATTTCGCGGTTTAAGTCATTTCCTTACATTGCAGCCATGACCCTTAAATGAACTTAGGCGATACCACAGTAGGAGTTACGGGATAACAGCATGAAATTGTTTAATTTTTTTTTTAATTGTCACTCACTACACTGTGGGGTATCTATTGATTTTAAAACAAATTTAGCTTTCCTATTGTTCTGGCACTGACCCAATTTTATTTATATCTCTCTATCGCAAACAGGTCAGACGATACGTTACAGAAATATATTTGTGTTCGTGTGCAGCAAGACTCTTGATGATTGAATAGAACAGCCATTTACACTCTTGCTACAGCATCCTTGCGTAATACGCATACGGATCCACCTGCGCAAAGGCATAGAGGGCAAGGAAAGGTAGTTAGTTTCACGCAACCTCAACTGTTAGTTAGGCAATATTTGTTACTAAATTTCTAAGGAACATTTTAAAATCATTTTCAGGTAGTTACCTTATGTGCGCTACGAAACTGAAAGATAAATGGCCTCGGCCTGCGGCCTACAGGCAACAGAAGATGTTTCATACAAAGATAAAAAGGCAACAGTCACTACCTATGATATATCAAAGTCTACTCTTTTGAGATACGTTAGGAAATGTGAAATTGACAGAAAGGAAGGAAGTTCAACATCTATGCTTAAGGATTTTCAGCCAAATTAAAGAAGGAAACACAAAAGCGAGGCCGGACTGGCTTAGAGCTTTTTTGACAATGCGTACCAAGCTAACGCTTCGCCAACCCGATTCCACGGGTTTCTAGGGCAACAAGTTATGATAAAAAAATATTGACGATTTCTAATAAAAATCTTGAAAGAGCCATGAAAAGACATATATTCTCAGCTGAGTGCAGTTTTAACGTAGATGAAACATGCCCTACAACAGTGCAGAAACTATGCAAAGTTATTGCAGAAAAGGGCCGTAAACGAGTGACATCTGCAGAAAGAGGAACGCTTGTGACCATAATTGGCTGTATCAATGTCATTGACAATTCTGTTCCACCTGCAATTATTTTCCCAGGGTTAATTTTAAACCATGTATATATGATCATAGGGGCTCCTCCCGGGTCAGTTGGTTTTGCATAAAAGACAGACTGGGTCAATTGCACATTTGTTCTAGGCTGGCTAAAGCATTTTCTTACATTTTTTAAACAGAATGGAATTGTTCTGCTCACTTTGCCTCCACACTGTAGCCAAAATCTCCAGCCCCTAGATAAGACAGTATACGGGCCGCTAAAAGCATACTATAATACTGGTGTTGACTCCTGGCTGTGTGCACATCCCGGTCAAACAATTTCAATATATGATATTTTAGGTAGCACAAGCAGATGAAAGTTTTGAGCTGTCTCAAGCTACTCGAAGTGATGCAGCTTCCCTAACAACAAGTGCTCAACGTGGATATTTATCTCCGAAAGATCAGCGACTTTTCCAGAAATCAGGACCAAGAAAGAAAAAGCGACCTAATAAGGGAGCGAAAACACACATCCTCACAGATACGCCTGAAAAAGATGCAATAATTGCCAAACTGTAAAACAGAACCTCACCAATGTGCTTCCAATAGGAGGCTGTCAATTGAATATTCACTAATTTCACTGATTAAAGCTCAAGTAGTGACGGCGAAGAAGAGACAGTGAATCCAAGTGTGGGTGATTACGTCTTGGTAACATTCAAGGCCAATGGCTTGGGTGACAAAGTTAACTATGTTGGAAAATTGATTGATATTCATAATGATAACGATTCGGATGTGAATTTCATGTGCAGAATCCGTTCGAAAGTAACAAGACCAGCATTCATATTCCCTGAGGATGTTGATCTGGCGAGTTTATATCCTCCACATGTAGTGTGTATCATGCAGCCTAGTGCAATGTATCCTCCCCATTCCAAGTCAGGTTGGGAGAACAGCAAGGGCCTCAAAGCACTGTCGCTTCGGCATAGATCTGTCGAAGTGGAATGTTCAGCAAATGACTACATTGCCACTTTGGGGAATGTCGAAAGAGAATGGAACACTTTCGTTTTTATAATATTCGATAGAATATCCCCTACTAAAAATTCAACATTTTGAGCACAAATTTTTATTGGTAATAAATATATCAAAGCATAAGTTACACCTGAACATTAGTAAAATTATACAACATAAGCCAATTGACATTGAAGCAGCTTAATCAACCAAAAAGGATAAGTGTAAATCTGAAAAATACAAGCTAGTGATTTATGTAGCCTACGTCCTACAGGTAGCCTATGCATATTCTAATATTCACGATGGCGCGTTTGAAGTACGGGAAGAGAATATGAAACTGAGCAAGACTACGAATTTCCCGAGGCAACTTTCAAAAAACGAAAACGTCGTGATAGAGGATTTTATACGATAGAGGGAGGACCCTATCTGCGTGTCCACACTCCCGTGTTATTGAACACACGTTAACAGAGTGTAACTCCGATCTTCACTTGTTCAAAGGTCAAAAAGCACACATGTATTGAATGCCAAACGTATATTGTAAAGTTGCACAATCGAATTGATCCAAATAACAGGTAACAAATTACACTTGAAACTTTAACGCAAGTATATGTGATGAAACCAAATTTCTAACTAACAAGGAACAATAAAAGCGAGCAATATTGAGCGAAGGAGAAATATTATGTATAAAGGAAATGAATTGAAGCAACGTCTTGTTTCAGGCAAATACCATGCACTATTAACAATACGTGGTGAAGAATATTAAAATACACATTAGCTATCCTACTACTCTTATGTACTCGCTACAACACAACACTTCCGGCCGTCAAAATATAGTTTCGCCATTAAGTAACGCTCAGAAAATCCCGCTTGCTCGTCAATTTGTCAAGAGTTACTGATTCACCAGAGTTGATACCTTTAATTTGAGAGTTTGGGCAAATATAAGGTATACGCATACAATTTCATTATTCGCCCTGATCATGCTTCGAGAGCGGCATGACTCTGACATTTCCTGGTTTGATGTCAATTAGCACATTACTGGAAAAACAAATACACAATTCTTTAATACAAGGCTTCCAGAAAATTTTACACGGCTCTCGACGAATTTTTGGATTTTCTAGCAATTGAAAATTTAAGTGCCACTCATCTTTTTTTCAAATTTGAAATGGTAAAATTTACTCGAGAGTTACTGCAAAAATCCCTGAAACCACGCATAACTCCTAAAACTTCACATCTCTTTCAAGTACTGCCATTTATGCAGCAGAAACTCTGCTGTTACCTCCCACTACCTATTCACTTGTGTGCAGTTGTCACAATAGTACCCTTGAAAATTGCTTCAGGAGGGTGTTATTGGTTATTTCGGATTGGTCAAGTTGTGTAGACTAGCTTTCTTTTGTATGAATATATTTTAAAAAACTAAATACAATTGTGCTTGAAAATAGAATAATCACAGACGAAAGGAGATGTTTTTAAGATAAGTGGGAGCAGTTATATTTTGTCACTGCGTTCAGGGATACTTGTCATTGCCCTATTGTCAGCAAAAGATAGCTGTTAGGAAGGTAAATAACATTCGTCGGCACTATGAAACAATGCACAGCGTTTAATATATGATACAGGGGGAAAGGGTTAACAACTAAAATCATCATTTTGCAAACGAAGATGTTTCTTTGCCAATATAAAACAGTCCAACGAAAATTCTGTAAAAGCGAGTTTTGTTATAAGTGAATTAAATGATAGCCAAGTCATCACGACCATTCACCGATAGTTTGTTCATATAAGAATGCCTCGTAAAAGCAAGCGATGTATTACGATGTGTCTAGATCAGTGTGGTCCAAACCCAGGCCCGCGGGCCACATGTGGCCCGCCGCTTCATTATCTGTGACCCGCGTCGCATTCGGAGAGGAATCAAACAAATTGCATTTCGTGTTGTTTTGTCATAAAATCAACAAAAAAAGCTTTTGACTTATTGTTGCATCATTAATGTCACTGAATTGACTAGTGTTATGGCTTGCTGATGCAACTAGCGAAGTTAAACGAGCGAAGTTCTTGGCACTATTGTGGCCCGCGAACAATGCAAAAGTAATTTTGTTGCCCGCGGAGCTGCCAATCTTGGACCACCCTGGTCTAGATATAAAAAAATCTGAAATTAATTCCATTGAGGGGTATATACTACAACTGGATGTGATATATTCAATGCGTCGAGAAAACATGGCTTGCAATGGGACAAGCTTGTATGTTTGGCCACAGACAGCGCACCAGCAATGCAATATAGTTGGATCATAAGTTAACTATGGTTGGATTTGTGAACAACAAACTGAACAGTCTTGAAACAGAAAGAACTATCTTTGCTAGTGCACACTGTATTTTACACCAAGAAGCTCTTTGTAGGAAAAGTCTACAGATGAAGGAAGTGATGGATGTAGTAGTTAAAACAGTCAACGATCTCCGGGATTGAGCCACAGACAGTTTAAATCATTTTTATAGGTATGCTGTGCCCTGAGTACGGAGATTTCCTTTATCATACTATTGAAGTAATATGGCTGAGTCGTCGAAATTTTGGAACGTTTTTTTTTGCACGTAGGAATGAAATCGCTTTATTTATGAAAATGAAAAACAGGACAGTTTCTTTGTTGGCTAACGATACTTTCCAATGCAATCTTGCTTTCCTAACGTATATTTCACCTCATCTGAATGAACTAAACTTGAAAAGCTCCAAGGTAAAAACATAATATCACACATATGTATGACGATGTGAAGTTGTTGAAATTAAACTATACGTTTACAGATAAAGCAGTTGGGTTAGCGGAATTTGGCTCGTTTCTCCCCCACTTTAGTCTTCAGGATAAGTTGAAGTCGAATGTCTGAAAGAATATACAGATTTGTTGTCTGAATTACTTTATTAGTTTGAAGAACTAAATCTGCAATTTCAACTTTTTTGAAATCAATTTGCTGTAGAAATAGACAATTTAGCTGAGGGGTTAATGGAACTTCATTGTGGTACTGTCCTGAAGCAAAGGTATGCGGAGGTTGGAATTTCAGAATACTACACATTTCTTCCACGAGAAAGGTTTTCGAAGTTACTGTTGTTGCAAAATTTATTGCAATGTTTGGAAGCATTTATGTATGTGAGCAATTTTTTTCGTCCCTGAAGGTTAACAATATGTTATATGTTACATATTGTTAACAATATGTGAATATGTTACTGTGTTAAGGGAACGTCGCGTCTCACTGATGAACATCTGCAAGCAACTTCAAGATTGGTGTGTGCTAACAATTGAACCCACTATAAAGGCTCTCGTCAATGGAAAAACTAAATCTCCTAAAGTTGATTCTTCGTGAACAAACGTTTTATTCTGTATTGCACGAAAATCATTTTATACTACTTCACATGTGCTTGACTTCCTGTTCTTTTTATCGATTCATTCGATGAGAGACCTCAGCTTTAATCAAATAGTTGTGCCTCTCAACTTAACCAATTTTTGCGGGGTGTACTTATATATGGCGGTCAACATGATTTGCTACAAACAATCGTACTTCACTGGCCCCCATTTTGTACAGAAAAAATGCTTTCTGAGTAATGTGTTTGTTCATATAGATCAGGGGTGGCCAACACGTCGATCGCGATCGACGACATGTATCGAGTAGTCGATCGCGTCGGATTTTAAGTGAACTACCCCAAATCAATTGCCTTGAACCAGTTTCATGCAGCCTGTTGTGTGTTTTAAAAAAGTAAAAATACAGTACTGTACGCCAAATACGAAATCCACATGCAGTGTTTGAGTCCGGGCAAGCCCGATAGAACATATTATTACATAACAAATGACTTCTGTAGTATGCGAAAGTTATTGTCACACTCCAACATCTCACTGCAACGGTAACAATGGTATCAGAATGCCCAATTTTTGCTAATTCCAAGCGAGCGACGAATCGACTTTGGGAAATGTATCATTTAAGGTTTTGAGAATATTTATTTTTCGCTGTTCAGATAATACATGGAAAATACATACTTGCCAAGGTTTTTTGAGGAATTTTCAACACTTACGAATAAAAACTTAGTTGGGCCCTACATCTGAATTGTATTATTCAAATGAATCTTGAAAATGTTGAAAGCGTATGCCTACTCCAGGTACAATTACATAATCAAATTTACAAATTAAATGTAACATAAAAATTTTTGCGTTGATTTCATTAAAAATGCGTCCACAGAGCCAAGCTTTTCCTGAGCGGTGGAATTTTTTTTTTGCGTGTGAGCAGTTATCTGCCTTTACAATACTCATTGATTTTTGTGTATGACCTTTTTACCGATCAGTCGATCGCGAGCTATTTTGAAGATTGTAGTCGATCGCGGTCGAAAACAGGCTGGCCACCCCTGATATAATATACTAAATATAGATTATATAGATCATTGGTTCTCAAACTGGTGTCCGCGACGCGATTTTATGGGGACCGCGAGACAACTTTAATCCCCAGACAGTGCTCTGATTTGAAGTACATAAACTATTGATATTATATTGCTTTCACACTGTTTCTCCAATATACAACACGCTCTACCGACGACATATTACGTAACAAAAATTAGTAAAAGTGGCAAGTACAGGTATCAGATTGTATTGTCTACGAATGGCGCGTGCATCTAATTTTAAATTTTTCGGGTTACTTCCAAAATGCCAACCCCCTTCCCCCGTAAAAAAAAAATAAAAAAAAGAAAGAAATATATATAACGATTCATATTCTGTGCAACGAAGTGTTGTCGTGTTCTGCATTGCAACCCAACAAGTTGAAAAGGCACTTAGAGACTCATTATCCCAAAGCAAAAAAGATGAAGACTTCTTCAGGCGTCATGTTGAAAATTTGATGAAATGCAGACTTGATAGTGCAGGGTACTTTGGGGGAGAAAATACAGCTGGGATGAGGCTTTCTACAAAATTTCCTAAAAATAGCTGCCGCCAAAAAACCCACAACAATTGATCTTGCCTTGTTGCTAAATTATCATATCGAACATGTTAGGAAATTATGATCTTCAATTGCCTCAGCATGTATCCCTGTCGAACGATACAGTTAGCAGACGGATATCTGAGCTGTTAGAAAACATTCTATCACAGGTGACCTTAAAGATACAGAATTCGATGTTTAACTTTATTCCAATTCAGCTTGATGAAACAACGGATATAGCAAACTTAGCGTCTACGTGCGCTATGTACATGAAAAGCATTTAGAAGAGAATTTTTGTTTTGCGAAACTCTCAGCACTAACACAACTGCAAAGGAGGTATTTGGCAAAGTTTATTTAATTAAGAATCATGATCTCAGGTGGAAGCATGTCATAGGCGTTTTCACAGACGGTGCCCGTGCAATGCTTGGCTGTCGTTCCGCTTCTTAGACTTTGGTGAAGAAGAAGTCCCCAGATGCAAAAAGAAGGATTCTTTTACAAACGTGGCGCGTAAATTGAAACTCGGGAATATAAAGAGCGGATTTACATTTACAAACGAATAGCTTGAAAATTTAGAATATCTGAATAATGAAATACATAGTGACTATCTGTTGAGACAGTTTACAGTTCATCCATCGTATGTTACCAACTTGCAGGACCTGTGTCATACATCTTTATGTAACTCGGATTGTAATAAAAGGAAGATCTGACATGAAAGATTTCCATGTCTACACACTTCTGTTACGGATTCCCACCAAAGGTGAACTCGCTTTGCCAATTGGGACCTTCGTGGCGAATGAGCATAACGCCATGCATATTGGTTATATTTTAGAAAAATTCGTTTTTGACATTTTAAACATGTGAATTTACAAATCAAAAAAATTAATTACAATTATTGATAAAAAAAAAATAAAAAAATTGACAAAAAAATAAAAACCCATATTACGATATATACAAAAGTAAATACGATATTCTATAGATACGGAATTTGAGTACAGAATTCACAGTAACAATGAAAAACTACATGAAGGCAACGTCTGCTACTCAGGAAGATTTGCACATCGCTAATTAACATATCCTATACTTAGTCGTATACCATCTACATCTCAAATGTTGCTTGTCTGGTCAAATTTGAAAGACATATGACTATTTCCGCGACTAATATAAAATCTTGAAATATATGATGTTTAAACCATTTAATAAAAGAACGAAACTCAATAAATAATAGAACAATATTCAGGTTAGAAGAAGCACACGTTTTTAAATATAAAAGGTACTCTGATTTATATCACTTTACTAAAATGTACGCACAGGAATTAATAATAACACGAAAGCAGTAGGCTATGCATATTCCAATATTCACGCTGGCGCCTTTGAAGTACGAAAACAGAATATGAAACAGAGCAAGACTATGAAATTTACCAAGTCAACTTTCAAAAAAAAAAAACGAAAACGTCGTGATAAAGGACACTTTCGGTCGTCAGAAAATAGTTTCGCTATTAAGTAACGCTAAGAAAAGCCCGCTTGAACGTCAATTTATCAACAGTTACTGATTATTTGAAAGTGGTCACAATGGTCAAATTGTTTGTCGAGGTGTAGACTAGCCTTCTTTTGAATGAATATATTTCAAACAGCTAAATACAAAGGTCTCCTGCTTCCAAAAAAGAATAATCGAAGACGAAAAGAGATGTTTCCATGATAAGTGGCAGGAGTTGAATTTTGTCACTGCGGTTGGGATACTTGTCATTGCCCTATTTGCATGGCTCATTCATCACCATAAACTTCAAGCGCATGATTCATCTTTGGTTCAATACCGAATGGGAGAGACTTATATGAACAGTGGTGGGATTCAAATTTTTTGTCAGCCGGTTCCACCACAAAAGCCGTATTTTCCAGCCGGTTCTGTTACAAAAAATCATCTTTTTCCGTGAGACGGTTCTATAGAACCGGCTGAATCCCACCGCTGCGTTATGAACCTATTATAGGTGTAGTTGGATTTGTGAAAAACAAACCGAGTCAACTTTATACGATCTCTATGATTGAATTATTTTTTGCAGTAATGGACTCTGAGTACGGTGAGCTCCTTTATCATATTGAAGTAATATGAATGGCTGAGTCGTGGAATGTTTTGAAGATATCGTTTATTTATGAAAAACAGAACATTTCCTTTGTTGGCTAACGATACCTTCCAATGCAGATTCAGATTTATTTTCTTCATGCAAAACAATGTACGGTATGAAAAATGAATAAATAATGTAACAAATTGACATAAACGGATAACGGCTTATTGCAGTTAGCGAGGGGGGTTGCGAAAAGACTCAAAGAGTCATTAAGTCAGCGACACCTTGCAGCTGAAATTAGGCAGAAAATATATCAACAGAAAAACTCAATGCAATCTTGCTTTCTTAATAGATATTACACATCATCTGAATGAACTGAACTTGGGGGTAAAAACAAATTATCACACAGATTATGACGATGAGAAATCGTTGAAAGTCTAAATATGTCCAAGAATAAAGCAGTTAGGTTAGGGAAATTTGGCTCATTTTTCCAGCCTTCCGACTATTTTCAACTCCATTTGCTGTAGAAATCGACAATGTAGTTAGGGGCGTCGAAGAATTTGATCGGATTGGCAGTCCTATCTATCGGTCACAAATCTCTCCAATTTTCACTTATGCAAAAAAGAGGAATCAGCGAGTCTTTCCAGTGATCTTGGACCTAAACTGAAATACGCACAACTGCCATTAGACAACTTTCGGATCTCTGTAATAGAAGAGTATTCAAGCAAACAGTTATCAAAATGACTGGGCCTCATGTGGCCCGCGAGCATGGGTTTGAAGTTGGCCCACCCTGACATAAAACATTCTTCTATACTAGCAAACGTCCCAAGACGCCGACGCTATTGTGGGACAACGATGGTTGTTTTGAGTGTATTGATATTTAAAGTTACCTCACAGTGGTTGCTAGTTTGATACGATCCCAAGTGTTGTTTCAAGTGTAAATCACGAACTTCGTGATATCAAATGGAATCCACAACGGATTACAGAATTTTCGACCGTGATACTAGAAACGCACAATTGGGCTGCAAATTTGAGCAACATTTCAACCGATCTACTGCATGCAAGCCTGAAAATAAGTTCAAACGAATTCACTTTTGACTGCTCGAATTATAAATGGGTTTATACAAAAATATCAACCGAATATACAAAAGTTCAAATGCCTGATCGTAATATTTGAGAACCTGACAATCGAGTTATACCTTTTTTGTTTGGATATTATAGTCGTCGATGTAATGACAATCAATTGATAGCTTTTATTTTTAAGCCAGAAACGCGGACATAGGTTTGCACATTTCCATTTGGAAATAATTTCTCCGATTGTTTCCATATATGCCGTCCCAACTCTCATCACACTCACAGTCGATATTCAGTTCACTATTTTGTTTGCGAGTGGACTGCGCGTACTTCAATCATGAAGTTATAAGCCTGAATAATGGTCAACCGTTTAAATATATTCATGTTTATTTGTTTAGGTTTGTTGCAATTTGTTTTTACTCCTTCGGGTTATACGCGTTTAACCTCTTGAACCCTGCTGGCCGGTTTACCGGCCAGCCCGAGTTTGCTCTCTCACCCTGCTGGCCGGTTTACCGGCCAGCTTATCGCGTGAAAATCAATCAACTTTATTCCCTCATATCTCAAGAACCACAAAAGATATTTAAGTAAGTCTTATACTGTATGATAGCTGGTCATTAGAACTATCTACACTTCAAATATTGCTGCTATATTTTACAATTATCTGGGGATAATTGGCAAAAAAAGGATGTATAAATTTATTTGATGAAAACAAAAATTAAATGTCAAAAATTGACTTTTTTCTGCCTAAATATCCTAATATACAATTGACAATATATCTAGAGAATTTAAATAGCTTTTTAAAGACGTATCCAAAACGATTTTACGATAAGCCATTCAACTTTCATGGCCAAATATGTTTGATTTTCTGTAGATTTAACAGCGACGCTGCGTCAAAATGACGTTCTCATTGAAGCGAAGCTACGTCTCGTCACGCACATCTTTACGTATATTACGGAAATGCAACAAAGCGTGACGATGTCCGCAATTACGTTACGTCGAGATGTTATTATTTAAATGTACGCAGAAAGTAATCAATTAACCCGATTTTACGCATTCAAAATTCGCACTACGCGTTGACTGCCCGCTCAAGCCCTTATTAAGTTGTGGTAATTTTTAAATTGAATATTGCACTTCGTTGTGCTCGGAACAATGTAGAACATGAAATATTATGCAGATAAAAGACACATTCTAAATCCAATATTGAACTTTGTTGTGCCACTCATACCGATGGTTGTTGGTTTTGTTACCTATGCATAGGTACTCTTTACAGTATTTGCATTTATATACTGTCTTAAATCGTTTCGGCAAGTCTTTGTCTTCAGCAGCTGGATTGGCGTTTTTGGCAATACTGTGAATTTTTCTGCATACGACGCATCTAATATTAGAACTGGCGTTTCGCGGTTTATATATGTCGTGTCGTACGTTTAGTTGCAGTCTTTTAATATCTGTTAAATATTCTTGTGGTTGCACAATCTTGCATTTTTTCGTCAACATCTTGCCTTTTCCAGCGGGATCTTCAAATAGTTGTTCTAGAAAATTGGGGATTGTGAATACCCTTTTTGCTCTCATATTGTGAGGTTTGACAAAATTCATTAGGACGTAGGAATTGTAGGTCGCCCACATGAAAAACTTCATGACTAAACATCTTGGCCATTTATAATGCCTCCTGCACTTTTGTAAGCGTGTCAACTGGTCGTTTTTATCAGTACCTCCCATGAATGAATTATAATAAGCTTCCACTGCTGCTGGGCATGTTATTTCGTGTGTTTCGTCGGTGCTTCAATTCATACGGGGTTAATATCATATCGAAACTCGGCGACCGATGTCCCGCTGAGAACGTCGTCGTGAAAGTTATCTTGCGCATTTTGCCACGCAATACGTTTCGAACTTACGTATCAACATCTTCATGACGTTAGTCACGTGATCGGCTTTTGCGTAGCTGCGTAATCAGTGCGTTATGGCTGATTATCGAAGTTGTCCACCCGGCACACTGATACACAATTGGATATTTGAATATAAAATTGGTTATACGGCAGCCACAATAATAATTCCAATATCAACAAAAAGCTTATAAAGAACTCTTTATGAACATCAATTATAGGCAGTATATTTTGTACCAAAATAACTAAATTTGGAGCCATAAATCACTTACATGCAGAAAAATCACTGTTAGATTAGAGTCAATTTTATTAATTTTGACAAAATATATTTCGAAATGAAAAATACATTCTGAATGCACGATAAAATTTCCTTTCGATTGAAATATCACACAACGTGCTACCTATAATTGGTAAAAAGTTATAAGCGTGCCAAATAGCCAGTATTTAGACTTATTTTATTGTTCTACCAATACGGCGCCGCGAACCTTCAGGGTGAGCGAGTAACTTCGCTCAGAGCCGTCAGAGTTCAAAGAGTTAATACGTTATAAACTTCAAAAAAGCACTTAGTCGAATGATTGTGTATAGTTAATATTTCCATTGTTGCAATTTATGACCCCCGTTTTGTTAGCGCCAGTGGTTATAACTGTCCTATACTTCGGTGGTAGCTTGCAGAATAATGTAGGAGTTAGGTACGTTCGCAAAAGTTGGGAACCACTGCTCTAAAGTATAATAAGGAAGGAATACAGAGAGGGAAGATAAACCAGTAACATTTTCATGTATATCATATTATTTCAAAAAAGACGTTTTAATGAAAGAGTCACGATAGTTGAAACACATCGATATTGTGTTTGTAACCTATATTTTTGGGAGTTCTCCCTATCTCACAAGTGTCCTTTTACACATGTACGTTTTGTGCCCGGACCTGTAGGTCAAGTGTAAAAAACTCGTTGTTTTGCGATTATCGTTGACGGGACGCTTAAGATAATAATAGAGTGAATCTGCAACTAAAATTTATGACTGAAAATAAAAGAGTAATTACTAAAACGGTGTTATAAAATATCATCACCGTAACCTTTGTTCTAGGATTCCACGACAGACAAAAAAAAAATTGGATATCGTAATTCGTGAATCGCCAAAATTTAACAATTTAATCAATATATATAGAAAACAAGAGAGCTATGCTCGAATATATGGGCACGTATGACTCACAAATGTAGTAACACAAGCGATCCGAGTCACTACTATATTATAACACCAGATACCGGTACCGCGCAGTTCACCATTCCTCACAAACAAATCTTAGCGAAGCGAGGGTTACGTTCGCTTGTCAGCGGATATGCCCTCGCGGAATCGCCACAAGGCGTCGCTATTTTTTTATTGGGATCACATGTTCGCACACAAAAAAACGAATCTCCTAAAGTTCACCTGAATTTTTGAAATAAATAAAAGTAATAGCCTTCTGGCAAAAAATCAATCTTGAACCACTGAAATTTTCAAAGCAATTGGTCCAGCATTCGAGGAGAAAAGCGATTTCATCATGACGAAGGAGAAGAATAACAAGAACAACAACATATTATTATTATTGAAACGATCGTTATGTACTGACGCGTCCAATAATTTTATATTTCTCGTATCGATCATAGATTAAATATTTTGAGCAACACAAAAAATCAATATTTGCTGAAAAAGATGACTTTTTCAACGAGTGGCGTCATCGCGGTCTGGGTTCGAGCAATATTAACTTCTTTACATAAACGCTGGAAATAATCCAATTCCATCTGAAATTAAAGAACCGTTTTGCTTTTGATAATAACCCGTTCAGAGATAGGAAGGAATATTTACAACTGTTACATTTTTATTATACTGATAATTTATTTCCATTACAGACACAAGTACTGCTACACCCACACCAGCACGACCGCGCACACTTTATACGTTGTGCAAAAAATAGTGGAATTTTATTCTCTTAAACCCTTTCGTTAGTTTTGTTGTTCCGTAACAACAAGTATAAATTTCGCGTAATTGCTCGGCGCGTACGCCGACTAGTCTATCATATTGTGCATTACATGACAGCTGCATTAGGTACGGGGATGTTGAGACCATGAAAATTTGAAGTTGTTTTGGCAAGTTAAGAAACAAGTAGGTTGAAAGGTTGTTAGCTGCAGTTATGAATTTTGCCATGTGTGCAGTACAAGTTTAGTATCTATGATAAATTTACTATAGATGAAAAATAATATGGCAGTAATGAGTAATTGTAACTTCAAAACATCGAAGAAATCTTATAATCTATCTCACTTAAGTAATTATGTAATTTATTCAAATATAAATGTTGTTGACAAACAGCATCATAACATTACAGTATATATAGCTCTCCGGATAACAGTTTTAAAATCTTTTTGTCCTGAAACGCGATTGGACTATTATCACAGATGCTATCGAGTAGTTTCCGGGACTGCCGCAAGAGAAGATGCCG
This sequence comes from Styela clava, assembly GCF_964204865.1. NCBI lineage: Eukaryota > Metazoa > Chordata > Ascidiacea > Stolidobranchia > Styelidae > Styela > Styela clava. Next base: position 22,013,759 of record NC_135258.1, on the reverse strand, counting down.
AACGTACAATTGTGCGCAACTGTTTAAGTCAGCGTTTCCCAAACTGTGTTCCGCGAGCGTCTTCGAAGTGTTCCGTGAAGAAAAGAATCAAAAATACGTCTAAAATGGTCGCCATGGCAATCTATGGAACGTGGAGTTGCCGCCCAACTGACCGGCGATATTGCGTCACCGTCGACCTAAGGTGGACCAATTAGGGTGGGGTAGTGGAATTTTTGATAACCGTCGCTATTCTTCCTTCATCTTTGACTGGTTTCACTTTAAAATAATTTCTTATTTGGCCAAACTCTATTCAATAGATAAATAAACTGCAGCAAGTACTTCTATCTCCATTAGAGGCAAACATTATGTAATGGAAAGTAAACGACATAGAATGGTAAAATGAATGAACTGATTTATATACACAGTATTTAAATTAGTCAACAATAAAACATTCATAATAATCAATATGCAAAATATTCAGTCATTTTTTAGGTATGTTTAACACAATTCTGTTAGTTCTCGCGGCGCATTTGGCAACTAGATTGAGTAGCGGTTACATTACACCGTTTTTCTTTATCAATTTTATCCTTACAACTTTTAGTTTCGCGAGGCGAGATGAAAAGTGCAAGTGTTCCGTGGACGAAAAAGTTTGGGAAACGCTGGTTAAGTCATTCGATTCATGCAGAAAATACCAACGCCAAACGGTCTTAGCGATGCATTGGGTAACTCTATTTTCAAATGTGAAATGTTGGTAGTTACAATCTGTAAGCAAACTTCACATGTAGTGATAAAAAATAGGGTTTGGCGACTGAAAATATATTCAACGAAAATCAAAACTAAAATGAAGATGTGATTATAGACGATTTTTTCATCTCTATTACAAAAATTGACAGAATAAACAAAAGTATATAGGAAATTCAAGATTGTACAGAATTTACAGTAACAAGAAAAACTACCTGAAGGCAACGTCTACTAGTCAGAAGGATATGATACCCACAGGGGCAAAGTTAGAGGGGAAAGTTGAACAACTGAAACCATCATTTTGCAAACAAAGATGTTTCTTTTCCAATGTTATCTTTCCCAACCACACCAATATTTTACTACAACTGGACGTGATATAATTCAAGCCTTGGAATAAATCGTTAATTCGGGACAGTGCCTTTTATTGGAGCGCGTTGTCGCAGGTCTTCAAACACTAATTTGCGTTTGAAATACATCAGCAAGTATAGATGCGAGCGCGACAGTCATTGATTCTGGAGATTCGACTTGTTTTCTTGAGACGGATTTTCCAAATCTGACCTAACGCCACTCGTTCAGTACTAGTCCTTTCCCTATGTTTAGTGACTTTGAATTGAAAAAATGTGAGGCTGTTATTCCCGGTACAATAATTCATCACTGAGACCATTGCATGGTTGCTTAAAATGTTTGGATTTAACCTAGAAACGTAATCGGAAGGAAAAGTTTATCTCACATTTAGTGTAAGATAGCGCGATTAATTTCGTGTTTGCCAAGGATCGAATAAACATACTTGTATAATTGAAATTTGCAGCAAGGCCAAATAGCCTATAACAATTCACTCTGAAACCACGTTCGTCTGCTTCAGGCGATTTTGTATGAAAAACATCGCAAAAAGGATCGCAAAAAAGATACTCAAAAAAAGTGTCGGTGAAAGGGAAAAAGATATCACGAAGATACAAAATAAAGCACATAATTTTTACAACAAAACAATACCATAACATTTCACAAAACAGACGTAACATAAACAAAATTAGGAAAACTTGTCTAGAATCAAATCAGACCGAGCATTAATCCAAACACCGTTTTTGGAACACAGACTATACAGAAATATATGTGAAACATTTTCGACAAATTTACAGAGAATGCGTTCGCAACGTTTCTAATCACTAACTACACAGCTTGGATAGTGCACTAATTAAAGAAGATTAAGTAAAAGCCAATCAATATTGCGGTAATAAAAAATGCTGCAACTGTCAAGCTAACATTTTTTTTTATACTTTCTCGAAAATATTACATTGACTGTACAGTTGAGGTCATCTGTCAACGTGCCCACAAATCGAAATGTATTCGTCAAAGATATTTGACTGGGAAATTCGCGAAAAAAAATGTATAAAGAAATGAAGTGCTTCTAGCGAGAACTTCACTACGAAATGACACCGGGAGAAGGATTCGTAACGAGCTAATCGAGGCTCGGGCATATAAAGAGCGGATATATATGCACAACAAACGAATGGATTGAAAATTCAAAAAAATCTGAATAGTGAAATGCAGTCAAAAGGCGACTATTTGTTGAGAGTTGAGACAGTTTACGTACGTTCATCCACCGAGGGTTACCGACTTACAGGACCGGTGACATACATATTTATATTACGGAGAGTGTAAATAAACGAAGGGCTGACACGAAAAATTTCAAAGTCTACACACTCTACACACTTCTGATACGGAATACTAGCAAGAACAAACTATCTTTGCCAATAGAAACCTTCGGTACGAATGAGCATAACGCCATCAAATATGTGAATTTCAACGAACACAAAAAACAGTCGTGATGATAATTTGAGGCTCTCGGGATTGCAGTTTTAAAAGTTTTTTGTCATGAAACACGATTAGACTATTATCAAAGATGCTATCGAATAGTTTCACGTACTGCTACAATAGATGCTGAACGTTACAGAACGTTGGTAGTTACAACTTGTAAGCAAACTTCACACGTAGTAATAAAACATTTGAAGGGTTTGGCGACTGGGAATAAAATCAAAACTAAAATGAGATGTGATGGTAAACGTGATTTGAACTGAAGACGATTTTTTCTTCTCTATTACAATAATTGACAGAAAAGTCCCCAATTTATTTACGATACAAAAGTAAATACGAACTCCAAGATTGTACATAATTCACAGTAACAATGTAAAACTACCTGAAGTCTACTACTCGGAAAGATTTTTCGCGCATCAATTACTAATCAACATAGCCTACTCAGTCATATACCGCGACAAATATAAAAATTTGAAATATATAATCTTTGCTCCAATCCAATTATAAATATAACGAAACTCAAGGAATAATAGAACAACATTTAGGACAGATGAAGCACACGTTTTTTTTAAATATTAAAGTTCTCTGATTTATATCACTTCACTAAAATGTTCGCACAGGAATTAATAATAACACAATGCAGTATGCATATTCCAATATTCACGCTGGCGCGTTCAAAGTACCGGAAGAGAATATGAAATAAAGCAAGACTATGAAATTACCCGAGTCAACTTTCTAAAAACGAAAACGTCGTGATAGAGGATTTTATACAACACTTTTGGCCGTCAAAAAAATAGGTTCGCTATTAAGTAACGCTAAGGAAAACCCGCTGGCACGTCAATTTGTCAAGGTTTACTGATGAACCAGATGATGATGAACCAGAGTTAATACTTAAGTGCTGGAAGAAGAACAAATACACAGTTCCCTAAAACAAATGCCTCAAACACGCGCCCGCCAAAACATTTGCGGCCTTCGACGACTTTTTGGATTTTGAGCGAATTAAAAATTAAGTGCCACTCTTTTTCAGATTTGAAAAGATAAAATCCACTCTAGAGAGTCTAGAGCAGGGTTTCCCAAACTGTGTGCCGCGGCACCGCCAAGGTCTTGAAAGTGTGCAACGGATTCTTCACAAAATCACAGATTATCACGCAATAATCAACATGACCATTATTACAAAAGAATCAAGAAAATGAAACAATCACTCTCATGTCGCTGTACAGGAAACATTGCTGAAATGGATAAGCATGTGATAAGTTAAAGCTTAGCGAAGAAAGTAGTAGAAAAGTCACACCAGCAAAGAAAGCAAAAATAGTAGCCAGAAAATACATCCCAGAATATCTTCAGTTTCGTTTTATCTCGACAGAAGAACCTGATTTTCCAAGGCCGTTATGTCTTCTGTGTGGCGAGAAATTGTCAAGTCAGTCTATCGCGATGGTATCCAGTAAATTGAAAAGACATCTTGATGAAAAACTCAAATTAGTATCTCATAGAGGCAAAAAAATTTTTTTTTGCGTTTGAAAGCACAGAAAGTAGAGCAATCAAATTTTGTTAAAGACTTCAGTCACAAATAAGGCCCTTGAAGCAAGTTACGCCGTTGCGAAAATTGTCGCTAAAACTAAGCAACCCCATACAATCGCTGAAAGCTTAGTTTTGTCGTGCTGTCGGGAAGATAATGATAAATGAATGCTGTCAAATAAGTCGAAAAAGTTTCACTGTCCAATAAAACGATAAACAGGCGAATTGGTGACATGTCGGATGACATAGTCCACTGACACAGCTAATGAAACTTGAAGTTTTTGCATTGCAATTGGATGAGTCGGACTATTTGATTGATTGATATTCATACCCGACTGCTTGCGAACGTGCGATATATTGAAAACAACAGCATGGAAGAAAACTTTCTATTTTGCAAAGAAATTCCAGCCCACACAACTGGAGATGAAATGTAAAATGTAACAGCAACTTTTTTCGAGCAAGAGGAGCTGGAATGGAGTAACTGTATAAGCGTGTGTACCGACGGAGCTTCCTCCAATATTGGTAAAAATAATGTTTTTTAGCTAAAGTTAGACCAAAGAATCCCGATGTGATATCAACTCATTGTATTTTTAAATCGGGAAGTCCTGGTTGCAAAAACGGTGCCTGACGATCTTAAAAAAAGTACTGACTACGTCTGTAAAAATGGTAAATTTCATGAAATCGAGTCATTTGAATTCGAGATTGTTTCAACTACTGTGCAGAGATATGGGCGCTGAACATACGAGCTTGAATTTTGCACACAGAAGTTCGTTGGTTGATACATGGAAACTGAAAAGGGTTGCTTCGTATTCATGAACTCAGAGAAGAAGTCGGAAATCAACCCTGTATAGATGATGAAATTTGGTGGATGAAACTTGCATATCTGACCGATATATTTATTTAGTCACTTAAATGAGCTCCAAAGACGACCGTGTAATAGAACTCATGTGTATATCCGCGGGTGCTAAAACCCATGGATTAGGGTTCGTATTGGTTCAAATATCCGCAAAATAAATTCCCATAGGTAGGCTTACCATACGTCCCGCTTTAGGCGGGACAGACCCGCTTTTCAGCGTTTTGTCCCGCCGTACCGATAAGTCAGCCAAAAGTCCCGCTTTTCCAGCATAATACACAAACATGTTCTCGTTACTGTTGTTTCTGTGTACCGCAGCGCTAGCCTACTTACTGAAGGTGAATGCGTTCGTTTCCCGCTGATTCCCATTGATGGCGTATCGCATATAAAACCAATACTAATTAGTCTAAATTCGAATTATTTGTACCGGTATCGTTAACGTCAATTCCTTCCTATTTTTCGAACTGAACCCGATATTTGGACAGAGAATATGCGCATGAAATTTCGATAACAATATGGTCAATAAAGACAGCTTTAAATGTAGGTCTATGTAGTAAAATCGGAAAATGTGAAGGTATAAAATCACAGCTAAGGGGTCGTTGTTTTTCGAGGCGTCCCGATTTGAAGTCACAAAAATATGGTAACCCTACCCATAGGTGCAATAGTATGCAGGTACAATTGTCGTGGGTTCAAATGTACGGGAACCAACGCCAATATGCAAGACAGGAATGAAACACTGTTGACAGTTACGGATAAATTTGACGGCTTTTCGTTGAAGATGTGGCTAGCAAACGTGGCACAAGGTGTGTTCGAGATGTTCCCCCGTACGGAAACTGCTGCGAACGTTAAAAACCGACATATTTCAAAGAATAGTATTGGTGGTTAGGCTTGCACGTAATTTACGGAATTATTTCGAGTTACGGAAGCGAAGTTACGAATTACGTAAAGTCGTAATTATTGGTCGAGCGCTTTCGCGATTGAAACGAGCTCTCTTCAGAGCAGTCAATTCCGTCGATTTTAAAAAATTAAAGTTTAAGTAAAAGAAGTTAGAGTTCCGGTATTCGCAGCCGTTTTTCTCTCTCTTGTTAGGCAGATGGGGAAGGCATAACCCGTCATTTACTAACCTATTATCAACTTATCTAGGATGGTCAATGTACATATTAACCGTAGAAACGAAATAGAATTGTGTTGAGACCGATGGACGTCAACACACCTGGTTTCAACTTCTTCGGGTGAAATGACTAAAGAATGTAAGAGATCAACTTATAAAACATGGTCTATTTGTAAATGCCGTGATAATTAATGTCGCGCTTATCAAACAGCAATATAATGAACCAACGCAACTTAGTCTTTTCGGCATCGGTAAAGCTATTGAGACGGCAGAGAAACAACAATACGACGGGATTTCCCGTGTTTATTCTGCGCGAGATCCATCTTCTATTACAAAATCTTGATGTTCTGTTACCGATTTTATCGTTATATATCTGTCCGGACTTGGCATTGCTCAATATGTTTTTAACAATGCTTCGCAATATGTCGGCCAAATATGATTACCTGTCTTTACCAAATGCGGCAACTTATTTTGATTTATCGTCGACTCGAATACCACCGGCACTCGACCAAACTTGTGTCAATCTTGGCCAATAGGATTGTCGACTTGAGTTAGAAAAAAAAATTAATATTTTCATGAGTGCAAAATAAATGTCACAAAATGCATTGTTTTGCGATATAACTTTGTATTTTCGGAGAAGGCATGTCATATAAGTACGGTATTTTAAATAATGCGCAAATAATTAATATTTGATTTAAATTTATCGCAAATAATGTTATACCTTTTAGGCCTCGAAATGATTTAATGTAAAATGAAGCATGGAATTCGGAATATCGTCAATAAGTCGGCATCAATAATTATTATAAAATGCTAAGTAGTAAAGTCGGATATTGTAAGAAACGGTGAAATAACAAGTCTTCGTCGCGAGGCAAGCGAAAGTATAATCAAACGAGAGAATACGCTTGTAGTTGATTAATAAATTAGCAACCCGGAATTTTTATTTAATACGAAAGTCGTATTAATACGTTAATACGATTTAAAAAAAGTGAACTATCGTTTCTTAAATATATTACCAGTGTTGGTAATGATAAAATTGATCGCATAAAATTTGATGATAAAGTGGATAAAAAAATCAAAGCTAATAAATACAAAAGATAAAAATCAGAATAAAATTATTTTGAATTCACTCCTTGATATTTGTCTTTAACATCTGTCGCCGGCGTGTAGTACTGCCGGGAATATGAAAACCAAACTTCGATGTCCCATTCGGAATAGAAGTGGATTAAATTGGTTGTTATGATAGGTTTAAATGTGTGAAAAAAATATCGCAATTACGGGGTCATTACGTAATCGATTTGGCCGTAATTACGGAATTGATTTTTGTCAATTACGTGCAAGCCTATTGGTGGTCATTTAGAAATGCTACAGCAAAGATTTAGGGTTTACTTTCCCGACTTGAATTTTTCTAAATATGATTGGGTAAGAAATTCGTTCAACTGATCTACCCTCGGTAATGCGGGTGAATTAAATTTAAAAGCACGGGAACAGATTGCAGGAATATGCATGTACCGCACATTGCAACTGAAACACAACAAAATGAGCATCGACAAGTTTTGCCTCATTGCTAAGTATGAGTACTTACAAGTATTCGATTCCTAAATTTTCGATTCCTCGACATAAATTATTGAAAATGGATACCCACCTAAACCATACCATGTGAAATCAAACAAGAGAGCAATGCTCAAAGGAATGGACACAAAAAAGCTAAAACTAAGTAGTATGTGTATTCGGTAGTCACAGTAGATAAAATCATGCAAAAATGAATTGCTGAGAGCCCACAGGAACTTTTTTAAAAAATGAATGTAATAGCCTTCTAGCAAAAAATACAATTTTAAACACTGAAAACGTCAGCAACAACATAATAACAAAATCGGGCAAAAATGAGAGCCCACAGGAACTTTTTTAAAAAATAAATGTAATAGCCTTCTAGCAAAAAATACAATTTTAAACACTAAAAACATCAGCAACAACATAATCGCATTTAAATTGTGTTCTCTTTTCAATATGTTAACAGCTGCAATCATATTCGAACCATTATCTGTTGTTATGGAGACAATTTTTGAGAAAGGAACACCAAAATCTGAAACAATCCCATGTATCCATCCTGCTATATTTTCTCCTGTTTGCTTGTCATCAAGTTGCTTTGTTGAAAGTACGAATGAATTTATAGTGAAATCCTGGGAAAGAATGTGTGCGGTGACACACAAATATGATTCATGTTTTATGCTAGTCCAGGCATCTGTTGTCAGTGCAACATATGTGGCATTGAGTAGTTCATTAATTACAACTTCTTTCTTTTCTCTGTAAAGATCTTCCACTTTGGTTGTTATTGTTTGCCTGGATGGAATCGTGTATCCTGGCGGAGCTAGCATAACTACCAAGTTTTGAAAATATCTGCCTGAAACAATGTTGATTGGACGTAAATCACCGACAACCATATTGACAATGCCATCATCAATTCTTTTAGCCTCCATAGGTGTAAGTTGGTATTGAAAATATCTGCCTGAAACAATGTTGATTGGACGTAAATCACCGACAACCATATTGACAATGCCATCATCAATTCTTTTAGCCTCCATAGGTGTAAGTTGTTGTAAGTTCCGATAAGGCAATATTGTCTGTTTCATTCTTGGTGTCTCAGTTTCTGAAAAACTAAGATTTTGGCTACTAATGCTGCTGGAATTAGAATTTGAACTGTTCTTCGAAGCACTTGTACATGTTTCACTGCAACTTTGGATGTCATCTTCTTGTAATTTTACAAAAGGATGACGGCCATTCATATGCTTCAGCATGTTAGAAGTACTGTTGTGAAAAGCCATAGTTTCTCCGCAATGGAAGCATTTAACTTTGACTATTCCATTATTGTTAATCTCCTTAAAGTGGTGCCAAACGACAGACTTTCGCCAATGTGCTCCACTCCTTTTCATATTGGGCATTCTGATTTAAATGTCTGAATGTAGCTAAGTTTTCAATAGTATGTAAAATATTCTGTAAATGAGAAGAATATTGTTATATTTCCTGAAAGAGAAAGCTAAAACTGTAATAGGGTACCGGTACCGTATTATGATGGCTCAATCACAATCACATGGTGAACCATCTCGGGGCATTGTACCGTACCGGTACTGTATAGGACCCTTAACGCAGTAATATTGCTTACATAAGAAAGAGGTGTCTGTACAGCAGCCTACTATACCGGTACTGCCGGATTAGTAATTGTCCAATGAGCTAATCTACTATCAGACTATTCAGTTAGACTACCAGTATATATACCGGTACAGGTCCACAGTCACTAAAATCACAGTACTAGCAGACTAGCCTACAAAATGTCCTATCTCAAGACTAAATGGAGGGCTGACGGACAACTCAACTACACGGACAACTCGACTACCTAGAGGCCTGGTGAGTTGTCCGTCTTTTGGCATTTTCTACGTGATATTTTAGGTCTATAGAAATGCGTTTTTGATATTTTTAGTGCTCAAATGTTGAGAAAAATACATAAATATGCTCTAGAAAGCATTTTTGTTTGTATAAGTGGCTTATTTTGATCATGTTGTATGAATACAAATACAGTCTACAGACGAAATTGGAGTAACGTTAGCGAGGTTAGACTGTTGACTTATAGGACTGTGTTCGTTTTATTTTTTGAACTTTATTGGTATTAAATGGTTTGATTAAAACCTTTATACTTCACAGTAACACTTAAATATTTAGGAATGTGAGCTCAGTAGTCTATGGTTGCAGTAGTCTAAACTCGCCTACGGCAGTCGTCCGACAGGCCGTCAACTCACCAGTCGAGCAATCGCTCTGCGATATCGATGCTCGAGGAGAAGACATTGCGTTGCAAAACGCAGACTCAAGAGTTGCATAGCATTTACTTAGTGCCGACTGATATTTGTTGTAAGCCAACTCACCAATCAATTCAAACAATTTTATTTCGGTCGCTCTGGTATAAAACAAAACAACAACAAACGAACAAACACAAAAGTGACAAAACCTGGAGGACGGGCATAACTTAAAGACAAAGTTAAAAACGTGAAAATACGCGCCCGTCTTCCAAAAACAGTCAAATAACACAATAAAAATACACGATACAGAATCGGGCAATAACTTCAAATAAATTGATTCAATTATGCAAACACTGATCAGAGGAAGAACAGGGCAACACTTAATAAGAAATAAAAAAATTGATAGATTTTTTGTTGACACGATTGTGATGTGGTGCAATATTAGTGGGAATACAAAATGTTACATAAAAATTTTGTTGCAACTATATCAAGAAATATTGATGCATTGCCAAAAACACAAATACGACTAGATTTAAGAATACAAGGTTTAGAAAAACTTAATATAGCATACGAGTGAGCTTCTAGCAATGTCACACGAAACAATGATGCAAAAATAATGTGTAATTGTGTTACACTCCACACATCTAAAAAAAATTAGCATATCAGTGATCTAAACATTCCCTGTTGCACCCAAACGACTGCAATTCATATGAACAAACTCACACACATAATTGTAGGCTACACAATTGCTGAAAACGGTAGACTCGAATAAATTAATTTCGGGCGTCTTAAACTTTCCACACAATTAATATACTAGGGCAACTGGGCTATATATACATACAGATATAAGATTTCCGGCCTCGATGGTATTGAATTGTCCAATTTATTGGCTTTACGACCCTATATATTAGTGTTGATTGTATAGCTTGCCGTTTTGGGTCGTTGGTCCAGCTTAATGCCAATGGGTCCTGTAAATAAAATTTCATAGGGGCATGTCACAGCTGCTACTTCATGGTCAGACTATGATGGCATTCCTGAACTTGTGAAATGTTTCTTCTTATATAAACAGTCAATACGTAGTTGTAGACCAATCTAACCCAGTACGGTACTTTCTGACTTTTGTTGCCCATTTACATAAATTTTTTGTCTTCAAATAATCCAACGAGATAAGCCTTGCTTTTTTCAGTGTTGCAAAAGTCGAATTCCCAGCTGTACATCAAATCCAGTCGTCACATCTCTTGCACATATTTGGAGTAGTCATCTAAAATTCTTGCGTAGTTTTTGTGGAGTTAATATACCGTTAGTCGTCCTCGTTTCAGTATAAAACTGTGATGAAAACGACCTCGGCTAATGAGTATTTACGTTTGTAAGGTGTCAGGCCGGCGATAATGAGGCTTTAAAGTCGGCGATAACCGGGCAGTAATCTCGGCGCACGGCTTCATTATCACCGATCTGGCACCTTATCTAATCTCCGTGCATGGATATCAGTGCCAGATCTCTTTCCACTTCACTCAGGCCATCATAAAGAATGTGCGTCACAATAATTTGGCTCCGAATATTTTCAAAACACATGGCTATACAACAGTGTCTGGACTCCCAATGATTGGTCAGTATTCGACGTAGAAATAAGAACCAACAATTATCTGGAAGGTTGGCACCGTCATTTTAACAGTATAACTCGGAAAAATAGGCCTTTTTACAGTTCTATTACGAGTTTGGGGACTAGCCAAGTGACTCCCGTAGTATTTGTACCTGAAATTATGTACGAGGTAAGTATAGGGATAGAGGCGAACGTTGTGGAGATTTTGGAAGAGAATGTTGTGGGGCGTGTCAACGGCAGGTATGCGGAAGCCAACGAGAGGGTGCAACGTGTCTGGGAACAGTTTAAGGAAGGAGAGTTATCTGTGGACTCTCTTCTTCGGAGGTGTTCAAGGATCTACGGGCCGCAGTATTGCAAAGAGTAAGTATGTAGGCTAACGCAGCAAATTTCCCATAACGTTTAATATTCAAATAAAATTCAATATTCGTAACGAAGAAGAAAACAAAACCTTCCACCCATTAAATTTCCCCGTAACGTTTAGTATTCAATATCATATTAAATTCATTATTCGTAACAAAAAGTAAACATCTTTTATCCATTCTTCGGCCCAGTTTCTTTGCCAGGCGCAGCGACAGTGCCTATCTGTTCCTGGTTTTCTTCTGCAAAAACGAATTCCAACTCTATGACTGAAACCTTGCCGTGGTGAGTTGGCTTACAACTGGTATCAGTCGGCACTAAGTAAATGCTATGCAACTCTTGAGTCTGCGTTTTGCAACGCAATGTCTTCTCCTCGAGCATCGATATCGCAGAGCGATTGCTCGACTGGTGAGTTGTCTGCCTCTCGTTGCTCGGTAGTCGAGTTGTCTTCACCTCGAGCATCGATGACGCCACGTCGCAGAGCGTTTGCTCGACTGGTGAGTTGACTGCCTGTCGGACGACTGCCGTAGGCGAGTTTAGACTACTGCAACCATAGACTACTGAGCTCACATTCATAAATATTTAAGTGTTACTATGAAGTATGAAGGTTTTAATATATATATAAAGGTGCCCATTCAAAACATTTGATACCAATAAAGTTCAAAAAATTAAACGAACCCAGTCCTATATGTCAACAGTCTAACTTCGCTAACGTTACTCCAATTTCGTCTGTATACTGTATTTGTATTCATACGACATGATCAAAATAAGCCACTTATACAAATAAAAATGCTTTCTAGAGCATATGTTGTTGCTTATGTATTTTTCTCAACATTTGAGCACTAAAAATATCAAAAACGCATTTCAATAGACCTAAAACACCATCGTAGAAAATGCCAAAAGACGGACAACTCACCAGGCATCTAGGTAGTCGAGTTGTCTCTGGTGAGTTATCCGTGTAGTCGAGTTGTCCGCCTCCCAAATGGAGTAGTCTACAATGTACAAAATAAATGGCGTTCGACAGACACAACACTAAACAGCCTAACGCTTGCATTTGTGAATATAATAAACTAGTCCGGTGTAATATCATAAACACAAATCAAGTCGCGCAACATGAGTTTTTTTGGAACAAAAGGTCGCGCGACGCTTCAAGCTGCCCTCGCAAGACGAAACGTGCCAGCGCAAACAAGCGAGTGATACGGGAGAATGCAGCAGCCAATGGCGTGCGAGATAAAAAGTGAAGAAGCACCACTAATTCTCCCTTACAGTAATTAAGAGAAACAAGATACGGAATGGTCCGAAAGTGCCGCGTGCTCACATGACCCGCGCAAACGAGCGAGTGCGATAAGCGTGTAGAAATATAGCGATATTTGCGGCGTCGTGAAACCACAGAGAATGATAATAGAGAATTCACTCGCGGGTTCAAAGGTCGTTCCACATGAGTAAAGAGGTACGGAAGTAGGAAATGCGATGTTTTTCTCAGCGCGATCTATTTCAGCGTTGGCCGTTTGGTGTCAAGATGTCGCGGGTTCGTATCCAGCCAATCCATCAGTTCAGGGTCATGATTCGGTAGTTTGCTTTCAGAATTAATAAATATGTTTCTTTACTGTATACTATCAATATTGTATTGGCCTCTGCGATTGAAAACCACTGTATTTTACTCTATTTTTATTGGACTGCTATCTTACCATTTATTCTCATACTAAATCGATGCTAAAACCGTTATCTGTCTGAAATCAGCCACATAGCCTAATTAGTGAGAAAAAAAAGGAGTGTTGATTAATTAAAAGTCAAAAGCATTACCACGTTTAGATTGTCAATTTGCACAATCTCTGTAATTAATTATTTTTCACATACCCAGCCTAGCTCTAGTTTATTACTCAGTAACTTATAAGTTATCTTACTTACTGTTATTCATCTGTAATGGCTACATGGAATTGTTGAGTTCCTTTTTGAGGATTTCGATAAAATCGAAGAATTTCCTCATTCGAAAGCATCAACACAAGTAAAAAATAGAAGAACTCCGGAAGTTTCCGATGATCAAGTTATAAAATTGGTCAATAACGTAAGATCCGACTTAGAGCTAACATTTGAAGGCTTGAATATTATAAAAGCCCTCATGCAAGTCTTTGCCAGAGAGAAAGGAGCTGACCAAGTCATGCTAAAATTCTCTCAATGCTCACACCTCTCGCCAAAGATGTTCGCTGGGCATACGGAAAAAATTTTTACAGCGAAAGCCATGTTGGAAATAACCAACTACATTCTCAAGCCACTGGATGACAATGTAACATTTGCCACCCCGAAGAATTTATTTTGCGAACAGGTCGACAGTTATGAAAAAGGCATAATTGAGTACATTGCAGGATATACCCTGAAAAAGGGGTATATTAAATTTGCAGAATCAGCAAAAGCCCTGGACTCCCTCTGTGCAAAAAGGCCCTCCCATTCAACAATCCCATTACTGCAGTTCCCGGAGGGAAAGCTAAAGTATCCAACTCAAGCATACTTGTTACTATTAGAAGAGGCTTACCAAAAAGTAGCGCAGGAATGTGCTAAACAGCCACATCTTATAGACTTTGCAGGAATTGAAAATAAGTTAGAAGAGTCTCAAAACTTTGATACCAATGTCAATGACATGCTACCCTATTGCAATGGACAAAAAGAAAGTGTCAAGATAGCAAGATATGTAACGAGTTTATTTATAAGAGTGCTTTCACATGCATATGCAAGAAAGTTGTTTTACAAATTATTCAAAAAGAGGGCCCCGGGGTCTGGTGTCTGTTCTAGAGGTACTAGACCAGATTTGGCAAGAATCAGCAACAGTCATATTTTCAATTGATTTTTTTTAGTAACTGCTAAAATAAAAAGCTTGAGGTACTTGATTGAGTCTATTGTTTAATTATTGTGTGGGCCGGGTTATCTCAGTGTTTCTCTTATGTACCAAACAAAAAGCACCCAATTAAATTTGATTCGACTAAAATACACAAAGTCTCAAATACACCAGGCAATAAACTGCATCATCCACTTTAATCTTCTGCCATCCAAACTTGTTATTTGATTGCCATGCTATTATAAAACAGCACTAATAAGTTTCCGAGCAGGCTGTGAAGTCCAGTTAATTTAGACCATAATTCAAATTTGACGAAGAGTTCGAAACAGGCTACAACAAACCAAACTTTTACAAAAACTTTATTGAGTCTTACTGAATTTAATTATCTATTGAAAATACTCTAGTCAATTCAATGCTTAGTTTTTTAGAAAAATTTGAATGGAATATTACGATAAAAATTTGACTCTGATTAATTCAACCAAATTTTGCGCACAGCTACGATATAAAAAAATGTTGAACTTCCGACTCCAAAGCCTTGTGTGTATGGTCAAATGTTTCGAACAAAAGACCAATATTGATTTTACGGCAACAATCCACGATATTATAAGAGAAAAAGCATAATCTGCAAGTTCTAAATATCGTAAGTCATGATTGCAGCCGAAATTATGCTAATGTTCATTTTTTTGATGGCAATGGATGTTCACATATGTCTGTCCAGGCATTCGCTTTCCCATAGGTTGTATTACCACCTTTGACCTTCTTGATGATCTTTCTTTGCGAAATTTGGGTTATTCCATAGGATACTTGAGATATGTCTGGATTGCTTGATCTAGATCCAAGTTGTCTCTATGAATGTGATGCTGCGGATTAGATATATACATGGCTAGATAGATACCCATACAGTTCAGCCCCCCAAAAAATCTCACCAAATTTCCGAAGAAAGCTTCCAAAACATCCTGATTAAAGCAGTGCAAAGACACATATTCCAAACCATTTGCCAGAAGGTATTTGCACATCTCTATGAAATTGTGTGTGGTGAATTTCAGTCCCTCTAAGGTTGGGCGAGCCAGAAAACTCTTTTCATCTCCACCATGCTCATTCTATAATTGTTTTCAAGAATAAATAATGCATGAAAATAACAATAGCCAACCCCAAAATGACATCTCTTATTTCCAATGTTATGGCATAGTAATATAATATAATCTTCAAATGCTATGGTTGTAGATCTTTTTAGAGATTGTGATCATATTGAATAAAACCATACAAAAAATACAACTCACTTCCCACTCCAACAGTGAACCTATGAAGTCATTCTTCAACCAAGACAGTCTATCATCGTCGACGCATCGTATGGGGCAATTACAGGAACAGTTGACAATTTCATACCATCTGAATGGACGATACATGCATAACTGACACAAAAATAGGGAATTTTTTTTCTTTTAAAAATGACCGACTTACTTTGCAAACATCAAAACAAATTTGGCAGTTCCATTCGTCCCATTCATTGTTTTTAAACATTGGCCGACGTTCCAGCTCAGCACATCAGTTGCAAGATTGACTTTCATCTGAAAATAAAAAAGATTTTCCCAAATCACTCTGTATTAAAAAAAATTAGTTATTGAAAATCCTGTTACCACAGTCAAGGGCATTGGCAGCGAATCAAAAATTTTAGTTGAAATAAGTCCATTTCAGGGATTTCATCAGCGTGTCGTGCGGCCAAACCAACACAATTAGACTATTAGCTTACCTTACTATATGGTGTTAACTCTACATGTGATGGACTCAGTCTGGTACGGCCAAGGACCTGAACAGATTCCTGCATATAAAGATCTTTAATATGCCTCCACACAATGTCCTGGCCACCTCGGCGCATATGCTTCTTCCCACCAACTTTTGATGCATATAACGAGTTTCGAACAGTCTGAACAAATGAAAAAAAGACTGTTGAAAATTAACGCATCATGGTAAACATTATACAATGCCATTTGCCCATTTCTTTTATTACCTTGATCAAATGTGATGGATCAGAACATAGGTATATGTTCCTGTCAGAGTCGCATATATTAGGAGCAAACAATACACCATCACAAGGCAATTCCAAGTTGCCACTTAAAAGTTGGAAAAAGCGACGGTTGGTACTGTGACCATCTGCGATTACAGCAAGGATCTTTACGCTTCGGCTCTCACATTCAATTAAAAGTTCCCAAAACACCCGACAAAGCTTGGAGGCTGGGGAGTTACGGGTTGCATACCACGCCAAAGGAATCGACAGATCTCGCTTCACGGTTCTAACGTAGAATACTGAAGAAACATGTAGAACATTAATACTGCGTTACATAAAAAGTCTACCGTAGTAAAACCCCAGTAACAACTTACCTAAAATGTGTGAAGCAAGCTGGTCATTATTGCCATTCCTTGCCATTTCTTTGTCCACGAAACCAATCAATTTGCCGTTACGACAGACCAGATTTTCTCTAACTGTATCAGAGATTCATATATATGACAATGATGTAAGATTGTAAATAAAAATTAAAGTGAGCTTACCCTTCATCTCATCGAGAGCAACAAATCCAATCAATGAACCCTTGTCTTTGATGACTCTCTCCATTTCTTTCAATGCCAGTTTGTTAATCCCAGATTGTGGTGGAATGACATTTCTGCAAAAATAAAAAATAAATCAGCAATCGCGAGTCACTGACCAATGTATGATATAATAAGTAGACAGATAATAGACAAAATATTTTTTTTAAATAGACTGAAAGAAAACAACATGGCCAAATGGTTATCAAAGTTAATTTAAATTCACCATAGTACACCCCAACAATTGTCAGAAGCATTACATTTACCTGTAGCGATTCAAAGTGCTTGGGGAAGGGAGAGTCAGCACCTGACTTGTTCGCAGATGATCATAGGCAGAAGGCGATCTGCAATAGAGTTCCATAGCCCAACGAATCACATCTGGATGGTACCGACGTGAAGAGGGGTGAGCATTGGAGTTGGCAAGCTGCTGACCAAAAAACATTTGCTGCCAAGTATTCAAGATGGAACTTTCAGAAGCGAAAGTGGCCTGTGAAAATATTCACAAGTCAGTCATACAATTAATCTCTTGAGTCTAGTACATTAAAAATTATTTGATCGTGAAATAAAACAAAAAGTAAACATGACCTTGATCATATCATGCACAGTATCATCAACTTGCAACATGACCTGGCTTGGATGGTGTTCTTCCTCGTCATTTTTGAACTGTTCTGACATGCAGCTGCTGCACATTGGGCATCCAATTGACACATCCACTAAAAATATCCTGCAATCATATATATGCTCTCGAGACAGTCGAACAGCGATTTTTTACTAACATACCAATTGTGCTACATGATGTTGACCGATATATATTTTTGATATTAATCTTGTCACCTCCCCACGACAAAACTGGGTGAACCAATGTACTGCCATCCCGCCGATCAATACCGCAACACAACTCCAATTTGCCTAATTTGTCTTAAATGGATAACACAAATTTGAGTTACAGAATAAAACAAAGGTGAACTTGTCAAAAGAAAATGTATACCTAAAACAGAATTCAGAGTATCACATCTGTCAACTCCTAGCTTTGCAATCTCGACTTTCCAGCCAGAAAAATGAGCACTTTGCATTGCACCATCTTCTCCATACTCAACTCTTTTTTCATCATTGTGTAAAATTATTTCAGTTTGTTTTAGATTGATAAGTTGTTAGATACAATTTGGTATGTCATATGGCTCATGGGTATATTTGTGATTTGGTATTTGCAATTTATCTTAGCTATTTACTCTGTACAATCCTGTAGCCTCCTAGTATGAGTTTTAATATTCTGCCATCTAAAAATATTCCCTAACGACAAACTTGCGCTACAATGAAAAACTGCTGAACTTACAATTCATGCTGTCAAACTCAATTACTACTCAAATGACACAGCAACAAAATAATTGAAAACTAAAATGTTATCCTATTCTCTGCAAGTTGAAAACCAAACTATAATTGATAACTTCTGTTTAAAAACAACTACCTTATACTAGGCACGCAGTAATCATCCTTTCTCATCTCTGCAATAAATTTTCCTCGGTGCTCATACAAAGCCCACTTATCTGTATAAAAAGTTCAATCAAAATTTGCTAAACAAGCAAAAAAAATTTCTACAGATGCATACCTTTCATAGATTGCGACAAGTATGAAGTGGCACTGACCAAACTCCTAGTAGATCGATATCGAATTTTTTCCGGCAGTGGTTCACGCACAGCTGGGAGAGGTCTTGTTTTTTCCTGGTACACAGCTGAACTCCTGGGAATTTTTCTGCATGGAACTGCTCCGAGTCTTAAAGAGCTTTTTTTCCCATGCCAAAGTATATCGGTTCCCAGGAAATGGTCTTCACATATTGAGGCCCTAAATATAAAAAGGTAAAGTATATTGGTATAACAATATGAAGATGTCAAAAGCTAGCTATGGTCATTTTGTGCAAAATTTGAATTAAATGCAAAACAAATTAGATGGCTTGGTAGGCTTAGCAAATTATAACGATAAATATACGATAAGAAAAATTAACAAATATTCCGGGTTTCTGATAATCCACACAGCAGAATTTTTGAACGCAATTACTCAATTATACTATTATAGGCTGTATAAATTTGTTTATATGTTCAATATGCCTAGATAAGTACATTACGTTTCTTTGTGCAGCATAGCCTTGATGTTATCTCCTCTGCTACTGTCTCTCATCGCCAATAAAAAATTGGACAACCCCTCCCGGTGTTTCCTTTCCTGAGGAGTCTTTGCCAGATCGGGCCGAAGAACAGAAAATAGTGTTTTTACAGACTGTCCTGCTTTCCTAGACTTGACATAGGAGTAGCTGCATCCCGGCACTGCACAATGCGTTCCAGCTGGCATAGTAAAAAATATTTAAATCACTTAATATATATATATAACAATACTCACGTATCGATACCACAAATACTTGGTTTGCTTCTCCAAACTGTGTTCCCTCTTCACATAAGTTGAAATAAAGGATTCCTGTGCAAGTACGGCACCTACGATTAGAACTATATGTACCGGTAGATAGATTAGAGCTAAGTTGTCTACAATACTGTGGTACGGGCCTGAAAGCAAAATTACCGAAAATGAAATAGCAATATCTGAATAATATTATTGCTACTGCTGTCAGTTCAGCAGTTACCGTACCGGTGCCAGGTTATCGTACCGTGTTAGGTCAAGTTCACAGTCTGTGACATAAATATCGAAACGAAAGCTAGCGTGATTTTTATAGCTAATCTACTCATATATATATATATACGAAGCGTTACAAAATAACTTAAAAAAGCCCGCAGCTTGGGGCAACAAAAAACCTTCGGTCAAAATATTTGGCGGCAAAGTTAAGCGCTGAGAAGGTCATACCTCTTTACTCATGCGGAACTATGACGTCACACAGAGGTGGTATCTCTATGTTGACCCTCTATAGTGAAACTAACTCCACGTAGGAAGTTTATACGGCGACGGACTTGTCACAAAACGTTATATACCTTGTTGATAACCAAATTTTTAAGAGTCGATTCCAATGCGTCGGAATCGATTCTAGTCGATTCCACGAAGAATCGATTCGATAGTCGATTCCGCCATCCCTACTCATTGCACGGCAGGAATACCCAGACATTTCACAACAGGCTGTTCAGATTCTTCTGCCATTCTCCACAACTTACTTGTAACCGCCTTTTCGTCTTTATCACAGATAAAAACCAAATCAAGGTCACACCTGAAATCTGGTGAAGATGAACTACGAGTTAGCTTGGCCCCCATTACGCTGTGCATCAAGACAATATGTGCTAAAAAGCAAGAAAATATTACAAAGACTGTACAGTTGCGGTCATCGGCTAACAAGCCCACAAATCGAAATGTATTTGTCGAAGATATGTGAGAAGGAAATTTGCGAGATAGAATGTATAAAGAAATGAAGTGCTTCCAGCGAAAACTTTACTACCAAATGACACCGGATTGAAGGATTCTTTTACAAACGTGACATGTTAATCGAAACTAGGAAATATAAAGAGCGGATACAAACGAATGGATTGAAAATTTAGAAAATCGGAATAGTGAAATGCAGTCAAAAGACGACTGACTACCTGTTGAGACAGTTTATGGTTCATCCACCGAGTGTTACCGACTTGCAGAACCGGTATCATACATCTTGATGTAAATGGGAGTGTAATAAAACGAAGGGCTGACACGAAAGATTTGCAAGTCTACACACTTCTGATACGGAATGCAACCAAGGGCAAACTCGCTTTCCCAATTGCGACCTTCGTGACGAATGAGCATAACGTCACGCATATCGAATATTTTGAAAAAGATTCCTTTTTGACGCCTCCAAACATGTGGATTTCAATAAAAAAAAAACAGTCATGATGATAATAAGTGGCTCAGTTGCTCTCCGGATAGCAGTTTTAAAATATTTTTGTCATGAAACACGATTGAACCATTATCAAAGATGATATCGAATAGTTTCAGGCCACAAGAGAAAATGCCGAACGTACAATTATACATAACTGTTTAAGTCATTCAATTCATGCAACAAAAATTATCTGTTTCTGAAAATACCAACGCCATACGATTTTAGCGATGCATTGGGTAACTCTATGTTTTAAATGTGAAAGTATTCAGGAACTAAGCGAAGTAGTATTCAGTCTGTTGGTAGTTACAATTTGTAAGCAAATTTCACAGGTAGTAATAAAACATTTGTAGGGTTTGGCGACTGGGAATATATTCAACGAAAATCCAAAATAAAATGAAGATGTGATGGTAAACGTGATTTGAACTGAAGACGCTTTTTTTCCACTATTACAAAAATTTCCATGTTATTGACGATACTAAAGTATATATATAGGAAATTCAAGATTGTACAGAATTCGCAGTAACAAGGAAAAATTTCCTGAAGGCAACGTCTACTACTCAGAATTTTTTTTCGCGCATTGCTAATTAACATAGCCTACTCAGCCGTATACCATCTACATCTCAAACGTTGCTTGCCTGGTCAAATTTCGATGACGTAAATACAAAAAACTTGAAATATATATATATATAATGTTTGTTCCAAACCATTTCCAAAAATACCGAATCTTAAGCAATATTAGAACAACATTCAGGAGAGATGAAGCACACGTTTTTAAATATAAAAGGTTCTCTGATTTATATGCCTTTACTGAAATGTACGATCAGGAATCATTAATAACACAAAAGCAGTAGGCTATGCATATTCCAATATTCACGCTGGTGCGTTTAAAGTAGCGGAAGAGAATATGAAACAGAGCAAGACAATGAAATTTTCCGAGTCAATTTTCAAAAACAACGAAAATGTCGTGATAGAGGATTTTAGACAACACTTTCGGCAGTCAAAAAATAGTTTCGCCATTAAGTAACGCTCAGAGTTTGAGCAGTTATAAGGTACGCATACAATTTCATTAATCACCCTGCTCATACGTTCGAGAGCGGAATGACTCTGAAATTTCCTGATTTGATGTCAATTAACAAAGTACTGGAAGAACAAACACACCATTCCCTAAAAAAGGGTCTCGTACAAGAGGCCCGCCGGAACATTTAAGCGGCCCGCGACGAATTTTGGTTTTTCAAGCGATTAAAAGTTTAAGTGTCACTTATTTTTTTTCAAAAAGATAAAATTGACTCTAGGGTTACTGCAAAAAATCCTGAAACTACACTGTAAAAATTTTTGTAATTTTACAGTCATTTCTTTGTAAAAAATACGACCGTTTGGTAGTATTTTGGACGAGCAACTATTTATACGTATTTTTACATCGTCGTGTTGTAATTTCACCGCTTGTACGATGTTAAATTACATATATATACTGTTGCATAGTCATAAAACAAACATACGGTTGTTAAATATACAATGAAGTATACGTAACATACAAAAACGGCTGTACTGAAAACAACTATCTCGCGGTTATGTTAAAATAAGTCCACTTGGTAGTAATCAAAAGCATAGAGTTCAGAATACAGTCTTCCACATATTATCAGCAAAATGCATGCCAATGAAAAATACATTGGAGCGACGAATTTGGTCCCAAACCGATACGAATTTGGCTTCGCGTCATGAGACGCAAGTCATACAATGCTATACGTAAACCTGCGGCTCCGTATGTCATCGCGACATAGAATTAATAGCTTACGATAAAAAAATCTTAATATTGCACTTAATATTATATCGAGTGGACGGATATTTTATTTTAGGCATCATGTAAACTGGTGATTAAACTGACAGCACTCATTCTCAAACGAACAGGTCTACTTGCAGTCACGACTCCAACTACTGGTGAATCTAGTAGTTTTACGCTGTATCGCTATATCTTTCATAGGACCGAAGTATATGCAAATGTTTCTGTTGATATAATTTTTAATTGAGTGGCATATTTTTTCAATTTAACTATTTGCTTAATGCTCCTAAGTTAAATATCTCAGATCGCAACGTTATCGAAGCTGAATTTGATATCGACTAAGAAAAACAGAAAGCAATTGCTGGAAAAGATAATCTCAGCCTTAACTACAACAGCTCAACTGGCATATATTAGTGTATCAGCTGTAGCCGATCTCGTGTGCAAAACTTGTACCCGAAATTTAGAGCAAAAGTTTTGGAGAGGGACACTTCCCTTACTAGAAAACCTCGGTTACCATTCCTGAAACCCGGCAATTAGCGAAAAATTGGAATTCATGTCTTGCGTAACCGCCCATACATTTCGACCAATAAATTAGGGGTATAGGAAAAATTGAATGTCCAATATCTTCGGTGTTCTCATCTTAACAATCTCAAGAACCGCCTAAATAAGTAGTCTTGGCATGCTATTTTATCGCAATTTTTACGAGTTCAAACGGTCACAAAAATAGGGTTTGGAAGGGCATTTGAGCGACCAACAACAGTCCCTTCCATACGAATACAAAAGTGGCAACATGTGCTGGATTCGAGTAGATATTATCCAATAAATTGTAATCGAAGCAAAAATGTCGATGTAATGCATTTTACTGCCATATTGCAAACAAATATATAAATAGAAACACTTGAATGATCGATTTTTTGTTGTTGTGAAACTTTGAAACGAACGGTTCCACCGCGTAGTGTAAAAAATGCATTTCAACTCCTTCCTGCATCGACAAAGAAAAAAACGAACAACTAAAGTTTGTTTAACTTAAAACCAAAAACAGTGCGTTTATTACAAAATCAACATGCACCGAATGCGTTCTGGCATTCGTAACCACCGCTCGAGATGCTACTATGACAATCACAGAATGCACAGCTGGGCTTTCATAAGTTGCAACAATGGCATCGTGGAAACAAATTCTTTTAAAAAGCTTTTGTGAATTCAAGCAGTTCTATGAGTTAGGGTCAACTGCTCAGAATCTTTCAACAATCTTTTCTTGCAGTCAAATACAGTCAATTCGTTCAGCACCCTTCGTTGAGGAGGCGATAAAACTCAAAAATGCATTTGAAAAATTACTAAATCTTTTAAAATTCTTTATTGGAATATTGAGAATGTTTTCCATAACTTCGATAATGTAGCAGGTGTCACTTGAAACGCCAAACGTCGGATTACTCGGGTCACTTGTAGCAAAATCTTGTTCTAGTTCGCGGATGATGGCACTTTTTATTGTTTTAGTTATAAATCCTTCGGTGTCAAACAGCGGAAAGCTTGATGCTTATATCTGTCAGTAATTTGACCTTTGTTAGGACTATCTGCTTCAGATTTGTGAAAAGATGAATACTGCAAAACACCTATACTGTCTTCATTTGTTTCTTTTTGCACTGTTTCCAAAATATAAAAACAATGCTGCAATGCGAACGGCATTGTCAATATCACTATTCGTTGATGTATAATTTTGAATATCCTGAGCATTCGGTTATTTCTTTGCTGTAGCACTGCAACTCGGTACCGGTATATATATATATACCTAAAATAAAGGCATATTTGATGATTAATTTCCTCCATTATGTATTAATAATTATCAATTATTCTTTATTACTCTAACTGTTTCTAAAACTTCGAAATGGTTTTCTCTCTCGCCCGAATATTATTGATGTACCCATGCGTCATGTTGTTTTCTCTGCGCTCATCTGAGAATTACGTTAATAAGCTAAACTGACTGTAACTATATAATCAGTAATGAACACATCACAATAAAGTAGCTCGTCCAAAACAAAACCTCTCGCCTGTGCGATTCGCAAGCTTTGTCTCATGTAGGCATCTTCTTTCTTAATTGCTGCCTTGCCTTCAATTTCTGTACACCTTTCTCGGAGTAAAAGTAAGTTTTCAGGTTAGTACGATTAATGAGGACTTTTACTTTAAAGTCGAAGACTTTTAATAACATTCTCATATGTTGCTGTCTTTATGTCCTGCTTGAAGGATGCTTCCCACCCCAACCCTGAAACACTTCTTTCAAAATCTGCATCCCTTTCAACGATCGGACATAAATTAAATTAAAATCATTCCAAGATGGGATTTCATCGTGTGTGTTTTGTAGCATGAGTTACGCATATGATGGACAAATTTACTCTAGGTCAGGGGTGTCAAACTCGCGGCCCGCGGGCCGCATGCGGCCCCGAAAAACTTCCAATGCGGCCCTCGAACGCTTATCAACAATTGTAATATTTTTTTTTTATCTAAATGTAATACATTTTTTAAACCTACTAAAGTGAAATTGATTATTCACACAGAAAACGACAATTTCCTAGAACAAATTTTTTTGGTTTTTAATTTAATTCAATTATGAATACACCTCAAGCTAGCGAAAGAATACTTGAAAAAATAAAAAATTTAATGTGATTAAATGAAACGGAAATTACATGAAGAAGGTGGCATTTTTGAAGAAGAATGGGAGCTGCAATATTTCAGCATTTCTTAAAATTCTAAAGCACATTGTTAAATTTGTCACTTTTCCATCAGTACAATGAAAGAATACAATTTAACCTAAACAATATCAGAATAAGCTCAGCAATCAATATGACACGTTTAAAGATCAACTTCGAACAGAAAATTCTTATGTGTTTGTATATGATTATAAAAATACAACTATACATAGTTACTAAAAATCAACACCAATCATAACTCAAGCGGTCCTATGTCACGCAATGGTAGGATATGTCGCTCAATGTGGCGGGAAATGTCTGGTCCTAAATGCCAGTCATTTGTTTGTTTACTGATCTATATACATGAAATGATAAACGTAATATTTTTCATTCCTGAAATTGTTCAAACATTCTCAACGACCAAGATAAACCGATGATCATGTGACCTCGTTAATTAGAGTTGGTACTGTAAAATCATTTCAGCCTGATATTAGTAATCTGGTGGCACAAAAGAGATGCCAAACGTCAGGACATATGTAATAGTAAATTGCAATATTAGTGAAATGCAAAAATTAATATGTAAATGGCATTTGGAATTTAAGAAATAACAAAACCTCATTCGGCTGTTTAATTGCATCACAATGTATGTCACAAACTACACCTATCTAACAATATGCTTCAAGTATACATTATCAAAATATATCAAAAACTATTTACGGCCCTTTGCGCAATTCTCGGCCCGCGAAAACCCACGAGTTTGACACCCCTGCTCTAGGTTATAACTTTCAGTCGCTTGCTCTCAACGTCATCCCCAATCAATGATTCATCCCATACGCGTTTACATTCATTTCCAGTTCCTACCGTCATTTAAGTAGAAGTCTCCCGGCAGATTATACATTTTGATTCATCTACTACAGGAGTCGGCAGTCCTTTATCGCTCGTGGGTCAAAAATAGGGGTTGCAAGTCTTGGCGGGCTGCACATATTTTTAGAAAGTTAAAACAGAACTGATGGATGATGAAACATTATTTTTTCCAACATATAAGAATCTTAAACAGCGGGTGAAGACTGCGACAACTCGTGAACTCAACTCAGTCGTCTTATTAAAAAAAATACAAATGACATTTAACGTGGCACTTGATCATCACGCTTGATAGCTTTTCGAATTCAGGCGACACACCAAATGGGAATCACTAATCCGAGTTCTCAGATTGTTCGTTGTAATGTTTCTTTTCGAAAATCATTCGCACTTCATATGTCCTATCAAATTTGGATAGAAATTTCCTTCGAGAAGATACTTTTTATAAAAATTAAGCAGTGATACATGTTCCGAATAGAATATGGATTTTATTTCCTCATTGCATTGCACCTCAAGAAGCTCTGATCGAATATTTTCTACGCCATTGAAGCTTCAACTTTTCTGCGTGTTGCCATTTGCCTAATTATTATTGAATTGTGGGCTTCGTTGAACGAGTAGCTGTTCACTAAATTGTTAGGATATAATATGATTTAATCTACACATGTCTCACAACAAATTATGTCACGTAAAGAATATAATCAACTCCTCAAGCGTGGATTAATTCATCGTCGAAACCGCCGTTTTGTTTTTATAATTCAGTGAAGTGTCGCGGGCCGGATAATTTCACTCCGTGGGCCGGATCTTTCGTATAGATTGCCGGCCCCTGATCTACTAGAACGGTCTGGTCAACAGATTCACGGGGTTCCACGGGGTTTTCTCTAACTGCTGTCGGAAAACAATTGTCAGAAAATGTGCATATATATCACACATTTAAATGTTATTGCGTTGGGAATGGGTAAGAAAAACAATAAAGAACAATCCAAGCCTTCTAATGATGACTCGGACTCTTTCGTATTCTACCAGAGCGACGCAGTTGAGGGCTTTCCGAATTTTCAATAGGGGTTTCCAAATTTCCATTCAAAGTAGAATTCAATTCATCTCGAAATCAATGCTGATTCTTTCAAGCGGACGAGTTGCTCTAATTAGTTCATGCTTGAAATTGCCTTTAAAATATCGCGGATGACTGAACACTTTTTGAGCATTCGGCGAATTTGGCGGTGTGTCCAAGACTGGTACACGGATAAACTTTTCCAATTGTTGAGCCATCACGCTTTGCAGTGGTAGAATCAAAACTTTGTTTTTGAGTTAATAAAATTGCAGTGAAAACATTTGAGGAAAACTCATTTAGACTGTTTTTATCAACTTAAAGATTACTACTATACTAAAACAAAAAAAAGAACGAGCTACAAGATGTAGCAACCTTGACGCACGCTAACCAAATAAAACCCAAGCTTTAAATAATTGGGATACCAAATAAACAATTGGGACGAAATAGCATGCCAAGGCTAATAATTTGTGCAATGTGCAAGATTGTTATAGAGAAAAAGTACGAAGATAATGAACATTCAATTTCTCCTATACCCCTAATTTATTGGTCGAAATGTATGGGCGGACGCAAATATAAATTCCAATTTCTCGCTAAATGCCGGGTTTCAGGAAGGGTAACCAAGGTTTTCTAGTAAGGGAAGTGACCCTCTTCAAAACTCTTGCTCTAAATTTCGGGTACAAGTTTTGCACACGAGATCGGCCACAGCGGATGCATTAATATTAAGAAAATTCAAAAACGGAATGTAAATATTTAAAAAAGTTGCTTGTTCATGAAAGGATCTAACAAAGATACGGAGTGTCATATATGAAAGATTTCTCTAAAGTGGATGAGGACTCACTGAAACAATATGAATTATCCCGCTTTACTTCGCCCTTATCTACTCACAATTCAATCATCTTCAGAAACCACACGGAACTAGACTGCATATCTAAAAAAAACTTGAAATATCACAGTTTATATAGATCGGGTTGTGGTTGTTGTTCAATGCAATTATCCAAGGCATCAATAGCGAACAATCATCGGAAACCTTGCCCAAACTCCTTCTTCTACCTTTAGCCAGTAGTGGGATTTAGCCGGTTCGCACCGGTTCTATAGAACCGTCTCACGGAATTTTATGAGATCAGCGAATCGGTTAGTTTTACTGGTTATAACTGGTTACTTATAGTTTTACTGTTTGTAACAGAACCGGCTGAAAAATATGACTTTTTTGATGGAACCGACTGACAAAAAATTTGAATCTTCCCACTGCCTTCAAATATGGACACAAATGTTGCACATCGGTACCAGTACGACACACTGAATAGCTGTGTATGTAAATGGTATAAAAAATCATCTAAAACGATGCTTATGCTGCCAAAATAAACAAGCAGACGCGGTCCAAATTAAATGGTCGAAAGGTCCGGATTAGGACCGCCAATTGAGTAGCCCTGTCCTAGGGTTCGACGAAGGTTATTCAATGGTTATTCCGAGTGTTTTGATATTCAAATTTACCTCAAAATGATTGCTAGTATGATACGACGTTAAGATTTGTGTACGAAAGGTAAATCAGGAAGCTCGTGAGATCAAATGGAATCAAACAAAGGATTACAGAATTTGCAAATTTTAGACTGTGAGACTAGAAACGAACAATTGGGATGCAAATATGGGAGACATTTCAACCAATCTGCACGCAAGCCTGCACGCAAGCCTGAAAATAAGTTCAAACAAATTTAAGCTTTGAGTGCTCGAATTATAAATGGGACCGATTATACAAAAATATGAACCGAATATACAAAAGTTCAAATGCCTGATCGTAATATTTGAGAACTGACAATCGAGATATACCTTTTTTTGTTTGGACCTTATGAATACAGTCGATTTAATGACAATCAATAAATAGTTTTCATTTTTGAGCAAGAAACGCGGCATATGTTTGCACATTTCCAGTTGGAAATTATTTTTTCGATATTCTAGAACAAATTTATCTGATATGGGCATACTGGCGGTTGGGGATATATTAGCTATCGTCAGTCACAGTAAAGCAAAAACAGCATCCGAGGCTTACACACACACACAGCAAACAATGGATGCACAAAGAAATGACAACTCTAATATCATGAAGTTTCCAACACCGAGAATTCCGCGGATAGAAATAAACATGACACGACCTCAATTTCAAAACAGACTGGGAAAAGTTCAAAAAAATATCAAACATGCTGGTGAACAATACAGCTCCCAGTTATACAGCATGTGTGACGAAGCATTTCAAACGAGCATGATCAACACAGTTACTGTGAATTTTTCATTAAAACACAATTCCTATCATCGCACCACGTTTGAGAACAATTTATTAGAGGTGTCCATAGCACAAGCCTTCAGACTGAACTGCTTGCCAAAGCCAACCAATTCAAGACTTCGGTAGACGTTATCAAACATTTAAAAGCCTTTCGCATCGCATAAAAATCGCATAAGGGCACAAACTTACAACAAACACTGACGAATCGCAGACCATGCGCAGGTTGTGGAAGTCAATCTTAGGAATTTTCAAGTTCAAGGAACCGTTCCACAAAATGTCCTGATTGGGGAAAAACTTGTACTAACTGCAAACAACTCAATCACTTTTCTCAAGTTTGCAGACTGATAAACCAGCCGCTGAAAAATCGACCACAATCTCAAGATAATGCTCTATTATCTCATGTACGTTATAACAAAAAACATCACAGCTTCACTACAGGACAACATGCTGGAATGAATGAACTTCAAGCAACATTACATCCATTTCCTCAGAATCGCAACTCGAAACGATGCATAATAAAAATATTCCCAGATAGCGCGGCAAACATTTGCTTAACTGTCCCAAAGCATTTGCAGAGCATGCGAATCGAAAAAATCTGTTGCTCAGATCCTATGAGATAGTCCCAGCAATTGGAGAAGACCGTGCTGGATACTGTAGGTGTGGAGGTAGATGAATATCACGACGTGGAACTGGATGAGAATAGTCACCATTTAACGATTTTCACAACCGGATGTGGAAAATACTTGTACAAACGAATGTCCCAAGGATTCATTGTAGCTGGAGATGCACACCCTACATAAGACGCTATGAAAAGTGAAAGTCCCTCCCAGTTTGGTGTATGCCAACTCAAGGTAAATCACGCCAACAGAAAGTCGATAGTTACCAACTAGGCTTGCACGTGATTGACAAAAATCAATTCCGTAATTACGGCCAAATCGATTACGTAATGACCCCGTAATTGCGATATTTTTTTCACACATTTAAACCTATCATAACAACAAATTTAATCCACTTCTATTCCGAATGGGACATCGAAGTTTGGTTTTCATATTCCCGGCAGTACTACACGCCGGCGACAGATGTTAAAGACAAATATCAAGGAGTGAATTCAAAATAAAATTATACTGATTTTTATCTTTTGTATTAGCTTTGATTTTCCTTTATCAACTTTATCACCAAATTTTATGCGATCAATTTTATCATTACCAAGACTGGTAATATATTTATGAAACGATAGTTGACTTTTTTAAATCGTATTAACGTATACAACGACTTTCGTATTAAATAAAAATTCCGGGTTGCTAATTTATTAATCAACTACAAGCGTATTTTCTCGTTGGATTATACTTTCGCTTGCCTCGCGACGAAGACTTGTTATTTCACCGTTTTTTACAAATCCGACTTTACTACTTAGTTAGCATTTTATAATAATTATTGATGCCGACTTATTGACGATATTCCGATTTCCATGCTTCAATTTACATTAAATCATTTCGCGGCCTAAATGTTATAACATTATTTGCGATAAATTTAGATCAAATATTAATTATTTGCGCATAATTTAAAATACCGTACTTATATGACATGCCTTCTCCGAAAATACAAAGTTATATCGCAAAACAATGCATTTTGTGACATTTATTTTGCACTCATGAAAATATTAATTTATTTTTCTAACTGAAGTCGACAATCCTATTTGCCAAGATTGACACAAGTTTGGTCGAGTGCCGGTGGTATTCGAGTCGACGATAAATCAATAAAGTTGCCACATTTGGTAAAGACAGGTAATCATAATTGGCCGACATATTGCGAGGCATTGTGAAAAACATATTGAGCAATGCCAAGTCCGGACAGATATATAACGATAAAATCGGTAACAGAACATCAAGATTTTGTAATAGAAAATGGATCTGGCGCAGAATAAACACGGGAAATCGCGCCGTATTGTTGTTTCTTTGCCGTCTCAATCGCTTTACCGATGCCGAAAAGACTAAATTGCGTTGGTTCATTACGCAATTGCTCTTCCGTCTTTATATTGCTGTTTGATAAGCGCGACAATGATTATCACGGCATTTACAAATAGACCATGTTTTATAGGTTGATCTCTTACATTCTTTAGTCATTTCACCCGAAGAAGTTGAAACCAGGTGTGTTGGCGTCCATCGATCTCAACACAATTATATCCCTTATCTACGGTTAATATGTACATTGGCCATGCTAGATAAGTTGATAATAGGTTAGTAAATGACGCGTTATGCCTTCCCCATCTGCGTAACAAGAGAGAGAAAAACGGCTGCGAATACCGAACGAACTCTAACTTCTTCTACTTAAACTTTTAATTTTTTACAATCGACGGAATTGACTGCTTTGAAGTAAGCTAGCTCGTTTCAATCGCGAAAGCGCTCGACCAATAATTACGACTTTACGTAATTCGTAACTCGAAATAATTCCGTAAATTACGTACAAGCCTATTACCCACAAAAGCTTTAGCAGGACAGTATCTCCCCAGGGGATAAAAATATGTAAATCCTATCCTTGCAGCACGCACTAATGTTTATCTCGGGTTGCCAAAACCTTATTGTGTCCATTGACCACAAACTTATTGGGAAATTTTGACTTGAATAGCATTAAAAACCTTGAATACAAAACTCCACTCACACAATCCCACTGCCCTAGAAATATCAGATACATGTATATTCCCAAATACAGTGATGGACATAGCACGCAATGACCCATCAACGGAGTAACAACAACATTGTAAAACTGTTTTTTCGTGGAATACAACAATTCTTCTTTAACTCAAATAAATATGACGATGCGCTTGTGACTCTTGATCACATTAGAAGCCATGGAAATTCAGACAAAAGCGACAACATGGGATAGGATAGGATTTACATATTTATCCCGGGGGAGAGGAAAGCCGATAAGACGGCTTATGCATATGGCGAACCACGGCCTCTCGTCCGGTTACCATTCCAAGTCGGGTATGGGATTAGTTTTTACTGTATTGTTTGTTTTCGGAAGCATGGACTTGGTGGTGGAGGAAGCCGTAACCGACCAGCGGTTACGTGAACCACCCAACGACGGCGTGGAGTCCAGCAATCCTCTCGCACATAACCATCCCTGCATGGGATTCGAACCTGCGAACCCACGCAGGGTAATTAGAGGTGCGGTGGCGCGCGTATTCCTAACGCTTAGCCCGTTGAGCCACACCGCCGCGCCACCGCTGCTTATTAAAACAATTGAGGATGAATTTCCATTCCTCACACTGCCTCATTCTTTCGCAAGACCATACTGCGGCCACTGTAGAAACTTTCGATTTGGATGCTAAATATGGATCAAATACGCTCCATCTCAAGAGCCAATAATACCAAGCCCGGCGCGACAGTACCCTTTCCAGCACATATGCTCTGACTGCTTTTCCGTTGTAGACGGATTCAGAGGTTGGTATAGTATTTTCTTTTACACACCACACCACGATCAATCCCTAAAGAGCTCATCAACGTGGATTATTCGCATGCTCTTGAGCAGAACTCAGATGGTGGACCCCAGTTCACCTCTTCTGAATTTCAGAATTTTTTAACTGACTTGGAAATAAAGCATCGAAAGTTTTCAGCATTTTACCCACAATCTAACAGACGAACAGAGTCAAAACTGCCAAGCGGATTACAGTATTCGAATATGAGACAGCGCGGGCAATCCTAAATACAGGAACCCTATAGTCTTTCGTGACCCCTCATCATGTACGTTTTTTTTTCAATATGTATTATTTCATTATTATTTTCTTGCCTTTATACACATTTAAATCAATTCGTACTTTGATTCTTTCATGATGAAAAATAAAATCTGAGTTTGTCCTAAAGTATTTTAGTTTACGAAGGAAAGTGCACTTTGTTTTACACTGGACCACGGTTGATATGAAATTCGGGAATTCAAGTTTGACATTCGGCTGGCGTGACAATGGTGTCCGTTGTGCCTGAAAGACCGTGGTCCTCCATATATTTAAGCCGTCTTAGCGGCTCTCCTTCGCGGATAAATGTGTACGGGTATGACGTGCGTTGTCGTTCTTATTAAATTTGTGTCATACCGCCTTAATTAGTTACCGGTATAAGGTCTAATTACCGCCTGTTACCGGTACCGTACTTTTATTGATTTATAATATTTAAAATAATATTTCTTTGTATCAAATCGAATTAGTCCTCATTAGCAACAGCCCGAAAGTTTATTACATTCGCGTATTTTTGTGTGTGTTCATTTTTGGCCCAAGCCTTGTTTAACAAGATTTGTGTTTTCTGGTGAGCGGGCACATGATACTCGTTATGTTTTTCAACTTTTAAAGGTTTTGCTCGTTCTCCAGAATTCTCCATTTTTAATTTTTTTCGAAATAAACTATCTATCTAAAATAATTTCGTTAGTTTTGGCTTCTATCTGCAGATCTGGTGAGTGAAGCAGGTCTAGCCCACCCATATTATATATACGCTTTGGTCTATAGGGCCTATAGCCCACCTCTTCATGCATCCAACTTTGCAATTGTGATTGGGCAATTTAGCATTACTGCATTAGGTGATTCCAATTATAACCAATTTGGCGATATCTTCTGAGGAATATTTTTTCTATCCAAAGTACCCTAACTCCTTTTGACTAGTTCGGTATCCACTTCGGCAATCCTCATAAAATTATTAATTTGGTGTGGCAAAAGATTTTATTTTTTTATTTGTTTGTATATTTTTCTTCTTACTGAGTAATTGATTTTATGTCTCGCTTTTTTCACTCCCGACCTTATCATGTCTCGATGTTCGTGTGTGTGTGTGCGTTGATTAATTCTAATACTTTTGGGTGAGCGAACAAGTACCGGTACTACTTCTTTTATCAATACCTCCCCAACTGAAATATGTACAGATGTACGCTTTAAAACTTGCTTTAGGTTTCATTCAGGCGCAGCGGTGTGACTCAACGGGCTAAGCGTTAGGAATACACTCGCCACCGCACCTCTAATTACTCTGCATGGGTTCGCAGGTTCGAATCCCATGCCAGCATGCAGCATGCAGGGATGGTTATGTGCGAGAGGATTGCTGGACTCCTCGCCGTCGTTGGGTGGTTCACGTAACCGCTGGTCGGTTACGGCTTCCTCCACCACCAAGTCCATGCTTCCGAAAACAAACAATACAGTAAATCTAATCCCATACCCGACTTGGAATGGTAACCGGACGAGAGGCCGTGGTTCGCCATATGGATAAGCTGTCTTATCGGCTTTCCTCTCCCCAGGGATAAATATGTAAATCCTCCTCCTCCTCCTCCATTTGCTTTCCCGACCCTATAATCAGTTTTATTTATTTTGTTTTTATCAATTGCTTTATCGTCTATTGCTGATTATGGAGTTGAAATATACTTATACTTATTTTTTTTCACTAGGTATTTCTGTATTTCAACGCGTATGCTTATGACCGTATGCTGCTATGAGTAGTTGGGAGTGACTGCTGCCTTTATTGCAGCTAAATTAAACATTTGATCGGGAGAATAGTCCATTCAAGGGTCTCGCAAAGTAAAGACGTACCGTACGTAACTGCTTAAACAATAACGCCAAACAAAATCGTGATGTCTGGATGTGAAAATACGAACCTAATTTTCATTTTTTTAAAAATAAAGTATGTCTTGCGCGAACACAATGTCCATCTACTATGTGACATACTGCTGTACTGGTAGCTGCGGGTTTGATATGAACTAAACACACTAAAAATTCACAGCACATTTTTATTTGACGTCATTTAAACTCAAACAGTGGATGCCAGGATGTTATAAACATGCATTTAATTTCTGAATTTATTTATTTAATTCAACTTACTATTTAATGTTTTTTATTTATAAGATTTCTATAAAAGTATTAATCAATTGCAAAATAATATTATGAGTGGTAAGCCAAAAACACCCGCTTATCAAGAAATTTTAGAAGGTTTCAACAAATTGAGACAAGAACAACGAGGAATTGCTTTGAAACTCGCTGAATTGGAAGCAGATGTTGCTGAGCATTCTATAGTATTAGATGCTCTTGAGAAAGTTGACAAAGACCGAAAGTGTTACAGGTTGATTGGAGGGGTTTTGGTTGAAAGAACTGTCGGTGAAGTAGTTCCTGCTCTCCAGCAAAATAAATCTCAAATATCTCAGTTAACAGAAGTTTTTAATAAAAAATTGTCTGAAAAGGGGAAGGAACTTAACGATTTCAAAGAAAAACACAATATTAAAGTACAAAATCCATCTGGAGTGGAAGAGCCAACAGAAGCTGGAAAGACTTCTGCCAAAACTTCAGGTGTTCTCGTAGCAAATAACTCTTAATTAAACAATTATTTTCTGTATTGTGTCTAGTCACAATGAGTTGTGAAATGTCTCCATATGTTGTCATAGGAGGCGGCATAGCTGGCGTTTCATGTGCACAAAGTCTTAAAGTAATTTCATCTAACAAACAAACAAAAGTAGTGTTATTATCATCAAGTTCCGTTGTTAAATCAGTGACAAATATAAATAGAATCACACAAAACATTGAAGATTTTGATGTTACAGAAACCAAAATAACTGAACTCAATGATTCATCCCTTGGTATAGAAGCAAAATGTTGTGATGTGGTCAAAATAAATCCAGAAAAACAAGTGGTAATAACATCAACTGGTGAAGAAATATTTTATTCCAAACTATGTGTTTGTACAGGAGCAAAACCAAGTTTGATCAATAACCAATGCCCTCATGTCATTGGAATTCGTGATACCCAAACTGTTAATGAATTGGAATCACTTGTCGCCAAGTCTAAAAAAATAGTCGTTGTTGGAAATGGTGGGATTGCAATGGAGCTTGTTTATAGCTTGGAAAATATTGATGTTGTTTGGGTTATTAAAGATACATCGATCGGCAAAACATTTTTTGACGGTGGTGCTGCTGAGTTTTTGCTATCTAGTCTTGATCAACCTAAAGATAGATCAGATACTTTAGTCGAACCTGATAAAAGAAGATCAAAATACACAGTTTTTAATCTGTCAAATAACTCATCTACTTCTGCGCCCGTGTTAGGTGGCAGTGCCCTTGGTCCTGACTGGCATCAACAGACTTCTCTCACAGGTAGCTCATCAAAAAATATCACGTTCGAGTACGGATGTACAGTGCAAGAAATTCTTTATGGTGGAAGTTTGGTTGGTTCAGATGGTCAATTTCCAGTTGAAGTAATATTATCGAATGGAAAACATATCGAATGTGATTTTGTTGTTAGTGCAACTGGAGTTTCACCTAATATTCATTTGTTTAATAACATGCCGAGTTGCACTATCAATTTGGATGGCGGAGTAGAAGTTGACTCCAACATGCGAGTGACTGGTGTGAAAAATATTTATGCCGCAGGCGATGTGTGCAGTTGTTCTTGGCAAAAATCACCTCACTGGTTGCAGATGCGTTTGTGGACACAAGCTAGACAGATGGGTATATTTGCAGCGCATTGTATGGTTTCACATTCAGAAACAGGCACTGATCCCATTCTAGATTTTTGTTTTGAGGTCTTCACTCATGTGACAAAATTCTTTGGTTACAAAATTGTACTTCTTGGAAAATACAATTGCCAAAATCTTGATCTTGATAAAACACAGTTGGTCGTTCGCGTAACACCCGGGCTTGAATATATCAAAGTTGTATTATTCGAAGGACGAATGTATGGAGCTGTACTTGTTGGAGAAACGGATTTGGAGGAAACATTTGAAAATCTCATTTTAAATGGAATGGATTTATCTCACTATGGCGAAAACTTACTGCATCCTAATGTAGATTTGGACGATTATTTTGATTAAAATATTGTTTTTTGCTGTATACGTCTTTGTTAAAACAGCTGCTTTTGTTAACCCTTGTACCTTTCATTTAGCTGACTGGATATATGTACAGAAACTTGCTAATAGTTCGAATGAGTAACCATCACCAATTAATAGTTTTCTCAACATTAAATATTTTGTATTGCATGCTTAGCTCATCAGATCAATATCAATTTTTTTGTAGATTTGTCCCTTGTTCATTAGCATTTTAATTTGAAATATCCGATCTGATTATTTGATTTTATTTATGGTCTCTCAAATAATCGAATCATTTTCGATAAACTATTAGATTTAGGTAGCAGTAGTGATTCATTTTGAATTCAAATTTTGCACTGTTCTACTTTTATTTCAGCTAAAGGTATATTAACATGGTATGACTTTCTGATTCTTTTTTGAAATACAAAATGAATCGTGTTTCTTTCGGGACTGCAACAATCAATAAACTGTGTAGGAATGTAAGTGCAGTACATCTGACTAAAACTCTGAAATCAACAAGTTCTGCAGTACTTGCTGTAAGAAGAGAAGACAATGTGGTATGATGGTTTTTTAATAGTATTCATGGCTTATCTGAGAAATATCTTATCATCTCGATTCTCGTATACAACCTGAGGTGGTAAATTTTCTATTAATATAACTGGAATCCGACATTTCCACAGCTTCTTTTAATTTTGTTTATACCAGTGGACTGTGGTGATAATATTTGTAGCATAGGTGTTGACCAAATTTGCAATAATATAGTTTACTCTGCTTTACAACCGAAACGTGCCCAACAACATTTCTCTGATATATTGGGTATTTTATAGGTTTGGGAACGAAGAGCCCCGCTGGCACCATCTCATATAAGAAAACTTGTCAAAAAAGGGGTGAAAGTCATTGTACAACCTGCAAATAAGCGTGCTTATCCGGTCCAGGTAAAACTTCATCATAATTTGTATTTCTGTATTTTCCAAATTCATGCCAAGAATTCATTAACATTTTAGTTTGAATGTAATCATCTACATCTATTGCTGTCAAATTCATATTTTTGCTTTTTGTCAACAAGGATTTATGTTACTTTACTAACATAGGATATGGCTTCTTCGCATTAGCGACAGATATGTTGTGCCATTTGCATGAAATCATGTTAAGCTGAGTTTGACTAAAATCACTAAATATTAGTATTGGCATTGTTTTTCCGCTTGGTTTAAGTTTTCTGGTGGTTAAGTGTGTGGTTTCAGCAACTTTCAGTTATTTCACTTATGACTAAATTACTGATAAAATAGTTATTGATTATTATTTAGTGAGTAGCAGACTAACTTTGAAAATTTTGGGGTTTGTGCTTTTTATAGAATTTGGTGTATAGGATATTTGAGCAATTGTTATAGCATAGACAAATTTACAGGACAGGACTTACTTGCTGCCAAAATCATTAATAAATGCTATTTCTTCAGTCTATAAAGGTAAGAATATTAAATTTTTGTTTGACCACTAATTGATTGAAATTAATATCAGCAAATTCTCAAAATAAAGGTTGTTTAACTGTTGATATTAGATTGCGACAACGATCACGATATAATTTTATGAATTCTCTGTTGTTTTTATTAATTTGATCACTTGATAAATTTAAAGCATGATAATATTACATTGCATGTCTATGCCTGCTGCTCAGCTGTGAATTAGTTTATTGATCACTTAGCATAGATTTTATTTGCGTTGTATTATTTTGATTAATATTTATTAAGAAACAAAATTGTCACAAAATTGTATGAATATCTACAAAATTGTAGATTAATAAAACATCTATCTGCTGTAAGATCATACTTATAATAAAACTGGTAAATTTTGGCATATTCTCAATTGCCAATGTAGAGTGTTTATATTTGAAACAATTATTCAACTCTCGTGGGGGCTGTTTCAACATAACTTAAATATTTATTATATGATAAAACCTATGAAACAAAATTGAATTCTTTTATCACCATTACTATTACATAAAACTATTGAACATGTGTTCATATGTCATTTTAGGAACTAGTTCAGATGATTCAATAATAAATTATACTTTGATGTGACTGAGAAAAATTGTTACTTGAATGACATACTAATTCTGTGTCCTATATTTCCCCTAGTTGATGTTCATTAATCTATTAGATGTCCTTTGCCCAAATTATAAACGGATGAAATCTTTTTACTTAAAAAACTGCAAATAGCAAAAAATTTGTAATATAGATATGCGTTTCATATTCAACTTCCTGTGTAAAACAATTTTGACTGTCATATTAGGAATTAAAAAAAAAAATGGGTTTGCTTTTCATAAAGGAATATGAAGAGGAAGGTGCTGTGATACAAGAAGATATTTCTGAAGCATCTGTTGTATTGGGTGTGAAGCAGGTTCCAGATAAATGTCTTCATCCAGAAAAAACTTATGTTTTCTTCTCGCATACAATCAAGGCACAGCGAGAAAATATGCCAATGTTGGATATCATATTAGATAGGGTAGGATGTATTTGCTATTGGAATTTTTTTCTTGATAAATGCATTTGCTATTTATGGTGATAGTGATGTTTCCCCATTATCAGCTGGCATGACTCCCTGACTCAGGGATGGCCAATACCGAATAGTTCATTATTTCGAATACATTCGAAATTATTTTTTTCGAATATGAAATTTCGAATACTTCGAAAATAAAATCCACTAATTTAAGCTTATCTAAATATATGTAGGAATTTCCATACAATAAGCAATGGAATAACTGCTATCTACAAGTTACAACCTAGCTATATTACCAGGCATTTCATATTTGCAGATTATTGCAGTATATATTTTATATACCATGAGTCATGTTAACAGAATTAAATTAATACGACAATAGTGGTATCGATGGTGGATTTGAATATTTGCGCAACACAAAATCACCCTAGTAAAACGCCCATACTTTTAAATACCAACCATTATCCAAATTATTTGTCGAAAAGCGGGATAAAGTATGAGGTATTTTTCCGACTTGTGACAATTTTTTCGTGAGTACAAAAATACGAATCAAAAATTAATTATATTTGGGAACTTTACCACACATTTTAAGTCCGCAGATCGCCGTTGTATGTATGAGTAATAATACTTTTATTATTTCATAAATATGAAAATAGGAATCAAAAACTATTTATAATCGGGTAGTTTACCACACATTGTGAGTCCACAGATCGCCTTGTATTTTGTAAATACGAAAATAGGAATCAAAAATTAATATTAATCGCGAGTTTGCCACACAATTTATGTCCACAGATTGCCGTGATATTGTGCCGAATATAATTAGTTTTGATTCTTATTTTCGTACTCACAAAAAATTGTCACAAGTCGGAAAAAGAATTTATATTTTATCCCGCTCTTGGGAACTAATTTGTATATTGGTTGCCATTGGTTTGTATTTAAAAATATGGACTTTTTACTAGGATGATTTTGTGCTGCGCAAAATATTCGAATCCATGACCGATACTACTACTTAAAATGCCTTACCGTGTTAATTTAATTCTATTATCATAACTCAAATGTTGGTAAATCGGGCAGTTTACCACACATTTGAAGGCCACAGATCGCCGTTGCATTTTAGAATTATTAGTTTTATTATTTTGTAAACACGAATCCGAAATTAATTATAATTGGGCAGTTTACCACGTATTTCATGTCCACAAATACCCGTTGTATTTGGTATTAATACTTTCATTATTTTATCAATATAAAAATAGGAATCAATATTTAATAATATCGGTCAGTTTACTACACATTTTATGTCCACAGATTGTCGATACAACCATGAGTTACGTTGAACAGAATTAAATTAATACGGCATGACATTTTAAATGCTGGTACCAGTTATGGATTGGATTATTTTGCGCTATAAAAAATCATCCTGGAAAGGATCGATACTTTTAACTATCGTTATCACTTATCAGTGTTATCACAATTATTTGCCAGAAATTATTTTCTAATAAATCGACTTGTTTTTCCAACTTGTGACAATTTATTGGATATCGTAACAATTACGGCTATAAATACCGTATTTCCCGGCTAATAAGTCCACATGGCAAATAGGACGATGTCTATTTTTAGCACACAAAAAAGGGGTTTTTCCATATAGGCCTGCAATAAGCCGGGTAGAAAAATTCGCTAATAATTTTATATGTTTAGAACCAGATCATGTTAGTTTGGTAGAATCATACTCACAGAATTAACTATTTTTAACAATTGAGCGGTAAATTTAAGTTGTAAAGCGGCAATCATTTTGGACAACCCATTAACCCGAATGTTGAAATAATTTTGGAATGTGATAAGTACTACACTGTACGTCCACGGGTTATTTCACAGCTGTGTTTTCCTGTCCCTGTCGTGTTTTGCTGAATCGGCAAAACGAAAGGGTCACAAATCACTTTATCTTGGTGGCCGTGGAAGTAACGATAACCAGCCTGCGATTAAATATCATGATTGGCAGACCCTAAGACCCAAATATAAGGTTACACAAATCATGCTTGAGAAGACTCATGCGAATAATAAGCAGGCCACATAGAAATAAAAGAAACATACTTTCTCAATTTTTCGACGTAATGG
Organism: Styela clava; assembly: GCF_964204865.1. Taxonomy (NCBI): domain Eukaryota; kingdom Metazoa; phylum Chordata; class Ascidiacea; order Stolidobranchia; family Styelidae; genus Styela; species Styela clava. The sequence goes on along the minus strand of NC_135258.1, from coordinate 21,971,700 downwards.
AAATGAATTTGTAAATTAAAAGCCTCGTACACGAATGTCGGCAATGTCAACCCACGCAAACGTGCAAATGTGTCGCACAGAATATAAACAATCAAAGTGCCGATTTAAAAAGTCGTTTAAAGATTCCCGTAAAAAAAAAAAAAAAAAACGAAAACACCACGTTTACGGCGAAAAGTGGCTACTATTCGGAATTATTCGAAAATCAGCCGAAAAGGTATTCGAATACCTTGATATTCGAATATATTCGAATATTCGATTCGTTTTGGACAACCCTGCTCCCTGTTTTTCAGAAAATTCGCCTCATTGATTATGAAAAAATGGAAATCAAACCAGGAATGAGAGTTGTTGCTTTTGGCAGATATGCTGGATATGCAGGAATGATTGATATTTTACACGGAATGGGTCTACGACTGTTAGCACTTGGACATCATACACCTTTTATGGTACAGATAATAGTATTTTCATATTCCTGTACAAGGCTATCTATCTAATCTATTTCAAAGGATTTTCAAGTATTTTGATCTAAAGCAAAATCTATAATAACAATGTCACAGCGACTCACAGGATGGTAAGATCTTTGATGCGTGTGAAAGCCGATTGAATTCCTTTCCAGACGCTTTTGGAACCATTCTGTCGCATCACCATAAAGTTCTTTGGTAATTCAAATACATGCAGAAGTGAATTTTTGCACATGAATCAACATCATATTTGACTGGGAACAAGTTTTGATGAAATAATAATGATGATACCAACTATTTATCCTCTGCTCAATCCAACAGTGACTAATCCCAATCCTTTCCACAAAAAATTATTTTTACAACATAACTTGTTATACGTCACTTTTATTGTAGCATATTGGAATTGCTCACAATTATCGAACTTCAGGACAAGCAATTCAAGCTGTAAGAGATGCAGGATATGAAATATCGCTGGGTAGGATGCCACAATCTATTGGACCTATTACTTTTGTCTTCACCGGAATTGGAAATGTATCTCAGGTATTACTTGGCTGATTAATGTATGTGTTGGTATTGGTAATTATAATTACAGAACTGATCATTTTAGTAATGTGTTTTTGATTTCAAGGGTGCACAAGAAGTATTCAGAGAATTGCCACATTTATATATTGAACCTCATGAATTGAAAAATGTCGCAGAACATGGTGGTAAGTATTGTATCATCTATATCTGACTCGGCCCGCGGGCCAAATTCGACCCGTTAGGTAATTTAATCCGGTCGCCTGATGCTGCCACAACCAAACTAAAACCAAATTTTTATATGTCGCTGAAAAAATACCTAAGGAATTTGTTGTGATCGCGGTTGAATTTAGTTTTGGCACGAGGCTTATTCTTTTCCATTTTTGCTTTTGTAACACTGTATATATTGTTCATAAAATGTAACTTATTACATCACACTTGGCCCGCCAGTCAAGGTGGGCAAAATTTTTGGCCCCTGGCCCTGGTTCAAAAACCTTGCCCATTCCTGATTTATCTTCAATTGAATTCTCTATGTCCTGAATTTGGCCAGGTATTACAAGAAAAGAGTAAAGAAATAAATAGATTTGCCTACTTAGATTTATTATTGTTTCTCTCATTTGTGTGGAGTCTTCAATTCATCATTAACTTTTTAATTCATTAAGTTTGTTTTCCTTCTTGGATCACTAAAACAGCAGCTTTGTTTATTTTCATTTGCAGACAGTTCCCGAGTGTATGGTTGTGTAATTGACATGCAGCATTATCTTCGTAGAAGAATAGACGGAGGTTTTGACATGCAGGAATATTTTGATCATCCGGAAAAATATGAATCAACATTCGCACAAGAGGTTTGTAATCGGAAGTTAATCTAAAACACTTGTTTACTTTTATATTATTCTATATATGACTGAGCTAATGTTATGTGAGTCACAAATCACAAGTACTTACTGTGTTCCATTTGTAACTGCTATCAATACACCCCGTATCACTTCTTTAGATAGCGCCGTACGCTTCATGTATAGTCAATGGAATATTTTGGAGACCGAGAGATCCACGACTTTTAACCAACGAACATGCTGTTTCTCTTCAAGATCCAAAGTTTGCTCCAAAAATATCTCCAATTATCAGAAATGCTGTTACAAGCTCGGAAGGTTGCCCAAGGCTGCCACATAGGTTGAATATTAAAACAATATTCAAGTATATTAGTATGTTCTGTAGTTTGTTATGCCTAGACAACGTTGATGATAATGATACAGCTTGTCATATGCCTACGAATTTCTCGACATAATACTGAGTTTGACAAAAAATGAATATCCTTCTAATATTTTCCAGTATGAAACATTTATTCTAAATTGGTCCTGTTCATTCAATGAAATTGTTTCAATAAAGTTGCAATTGGTTTACTATTTTTTACGGTTTTGGGAAATGTAGAACCTTCTGCAAGATATCGAATATAAATTTAATTTGTAATCATTTTGTGCATTACTGTTTCTACTGGACTGAAGCTTATTTTTAAATTGACATTTTTGATATTTTTACAGGCTGATTGCAATCGCTGACATTTCCGCTGATCCTGAAGGTTCAATCGAGTTCATGACTGAGTGCACAAGTATTGATGCTCCCTTCACAATGTACAATGCAGTGAATGAAAGTGTCATTCCAGGGTAAATATGCTTAACATTTATTAAATTTTTTATGATATAATTTAAAAGATTTGAATATTTGGTTGGATATTATATGGTTTTTGGTATGCAAAATTGCTTCATAATGCTGGAACAATATTAATTTGCCGTTAAATGGCAGAGACTGATGATTTATACAAATATACTCAAGTGAATGCATTCAAGTAAAGTTGATGATTATTATAAGTTATGTAAAGCATCATATTATTCATATTATTTATAGAGTGAAAGATGAAGGCGTTCTCTTATGCTCAATTGATAATCTTCCTGCACAATTGCCGAGAGAAGCAACAAACTTCTTCGGTGATCAGCTCATGCCATACATGCATGACATTGTAAGTATTCAAGCAAATGCACAGAATAATGATATTTTCATGAATATGACATTGCTGGAGAATCTTTTTGACTAGGGGAATAGCCATAAATTTTGTTGACATGCTGTCTAACATTGAAGAAATTATTAACCTTTTCATACATTGACTAATATTGCCTACAACAACTATGCCAGCAATCGATGATCATATTCGTATCCATGGCTTGACGGTTATTCCACCTTCTGGTTAATGCACCTAATTTCACGGATTCTTCATGCATGTAGAATGTATATGACGCTTATAAATGCCACAAAAACATCTAAAATGAAGTTATGGGTGCTAATGTACATTATCCTAGGTCGAATATGTTAACACAGGGGCGCAGCCAGGATTTTTCCAACGTGGGAGGTTACGGTGAAATTAAAACATTACACCAAAAGTGCTATTCACGACGAAGTAATAATGTTTTAACAAACTAAAAAAACTTGTTTTTATTTCATAATTTTGTCATAAATGAAGGCTGCAGTAAATTTTTTGTCAACGCGATTGTTTCGGCGCCCGACATTCCAATTAATGTTGTTAAGTTATAATAAAGCACTTTTTTATTAAAATATTAATTCTTACGCAACGGCGGATATCGTGGTTTTTATATTTCGGACAGAATTGCGAGTTCACATCGGTGAAGATGTTAGAGACAACTATTAAGGGGTGCATTCACAACACAAATCAATTTTATTCTCATTTTTTTCTTCTGTGCAGGATTTGTACCACAGTATGTAAATTACGGTCCCAATTTTAAGCGAACAATATTATCATTACTGACCCCGGGATGCAATATTTGTGAAGCGAATAGTTGACATTTTTATGCTTTTAATTTTTAGTTCGTGTCCGTGTTACTTTCGTATAAAATAATAATTAATACCGTAGCTCTGCAAATTGGTAATCTCTTGAATACTCAGTGTTGAGTATTTACGTTACTCAGCTTTGGGTTAAAACACTGATACTAAACACATGAATAAATCGGCAATAATGGCATTTCTACGTGGTCAAAATAATATTTTTTTTTTTTCCCAATATCTTGAGAAATTTCCATAAAAAGACATTATTTACCTGTCTTACATATCTGGTTCGACGTTTCTAAATTCACAAAAACGGTGTTGACACGCTTGATGCAAAATTAGGAATTGAAAAATATGACACAAAGAGGCAAGGAATTTTTTTTTTCTCATTCATCGTTTCTACCAGTTAGCGATAGCCGTCGGTAAATTCTTACCCGTAACTCGTTGTAAATTAATGTTAATAAATTTAATTTTGCTTTTCAATGCGCCGTGCTTGAAATAAAAATGATTCGGTCTGGTTTAGAAAGCCCTTAAATTAGCTTATAACCCTTCCCTTCTTTTGAGCGCCTATAACGGCGGTTAAATCGTTTCATGGAGAGAAGGAAAATATGCCTTCCGGAATTGCATTCAACAATTACAAATTCTTATTTATCCTTATTAGCGCTAACTAAAAATGATAACATATCTTGAAGGCGGAAAAAGTCTGTAGGTGTTAATTGCGTTACGATGATAACGCGCGGAATAATATTGCTTGGACTGCGAAACATTGATGCTCGATCGAAAAACTCGATCGTAAAGTCTTTGATTTTTTGTAGATGAAATTCACATTAAATTTTTTCTCAAACGGTGGGTCGGGGGGGTTGCGATTACGACCCATGTAACCCCTCGCTGGCTGCGCTCCGTGTATACATGACAAATATTTGATAATATTTATAAATGTACTATCACTATGTTTGTAGTCTTGCTAAACGGTGGTTCTTTTTGTGTCGATGATACTTATATTGCCGTATTAAGTGCATTCTGCTGAATACTTGAATTTCACTATTTTTAAAATGTTTTAAAGCTTAACATTTAATTGCTAACAAATTTGTTTAGTAAACTGTGATACCTTGTTTTCAATAATAACAACTTGACCTCATAAAATAATTCATGGTTGTCATATGTTTCTTGCACTATTCTCAAATTTTTATGTTGCAATATTGCAAATTCAAATACATTACAAAAAGAATTGTTAATATTGTGATTTTTCACAAACCATGTTGTCTTCGACATTTAGGAAATTTCTCCAATATATAATCTTAGCTCAAAATGAAAATTTGCAGACTTTGTTGAATAAAACAAACCTTTTTCAGATTTCCAATGATGCCAAAGTACCCTATGAAGACATCAAAGACATGTCACCTGTTGTGAAAAATGTGGGTTCTTCTGATAAATAGAAAAGTCAATGGTTGTATTATGTTTATTTAAGAACGTTTGGTTGGGCAGACAATACACTATAGATATGTATTTGTGATAGTGTTCAGCAACACTTCTGAATTCCTTGATACATATAAATATGTGTTTTGATTTTCAGGCGATCATTGCTTCTAATGGAAAATTAACTCCACAATATGAATATATACACCAGCTCAGACAACAAAGGTATTTTCATGTCATCTACTTCATGTTTTTTTTTGTTAAATTAACTCAGTGTGCCAGTCAATTTTTTAATATTTTAACATATT